>NW_027800022.1:0-3056 GCF_054177405.1 Leptonychotes weddellii | reverse complement strand
CTCATGTGTTCTCTCTCATTCTCTCTCTCTCAAATAAATAAATAAAATCTTTAAAAAAAAAAAAAGATTTTATTTACTTATTTGTCAGAGAGAGAGAGAGAGGACGCACAAGCAAGGGGAGTGGCAGGCAGAGGGAGAAGCAGGCTCCCTGCTGAGCAAGGAGCCTGATGTGGGATTTGATCCCAAGACCCTGGGATCATGATCTGAGCCGAAGGCAGACACTTAACCGACTGAGCCACCCAGGTGTCCCTTAATTGTGCATATTTATGCACAAATAAGGGCAAAGACAAAGGAAACTCAATAATAAGACAAACAATGCAATGAAAAATGGGCAAAAGATTTGAACACTTGACAACAAGCATGTAAAAAGATGCTCAACATTATCAGTCATCAGGAAAAAGCAAATTAAAGTTACAAAGAAATAACACACCTACAATAATGGCTTAAATTAAAAGAATGATAATATCAAATGTTGACAAGAATCTAGAGCAACTGGAACTCTCATACTGGTGGGAACGTAAAAATGTACAATTTGGCAGTTTCTTATAAAGTTAGGCATTTACTTATCATAGGACCCAGCAATCTCACTCCTAGATATATGTCCCAAATAAATAAACCATGTCTATACAAAGACTTCCTATGAAAGTTAATAGCAACTTTATCTATATTAGCCTGAAACTGAAAGTAAACTGCACACAACCCAAATATCCATCAATTAGTAATGGATAAATTGTAGTATAGCCATACAGTAGAATACTGCCCAATAAAAAGGATCAACTACTATTAGGGTTATCTACCAGTAAAAAGAGGGGATTTTGTCCTCTAGGGGACAGGTGGCAATGTGGAGACATTTTTGATTGTTACAATCAAAGGAGGAGAGGGGAGTGCTACTGGCGTCTGGTGGACAGAGGTCAGGGATGCTGCTAATATCCTACAATGCACATGGCAGTCTGAAAAACAAATTATCCAGCCCAAAATGTCCATAGAAAAACTCTGAACTACTGATAAATGCAACGTGGGTGAATCTCGAAAACTTCATGATTATCAAAAGAATCAAGGGGCGCCTGGGTGGCTCAGTCATTAAGCGTCTGCCTTCAGCTCAGGTCATGATCCCAGGGTCCTGGGATCGAGTCCCACATCGGGCTCCCTGCTCAGCGGGAAGCCTGCTTCTCCCTCTTCCATTCCCCCTGCTTGTATTCCCTCTCTCGCTGTGTCTCTCTCTGTCAAATAAATAAATAAAATCTTAAAAAAAAAAAAAGAATCAAAACATTTCTATGACATTTTAGAACAGGCAAAATCAACAGCAATAGAAACCAGATGGGTACTTGCCTGGGACTAGGGTGGAAATTAAACAGGGGCACAAGGTAACTTTGAAATGTTCTATATAGCTTGACTGGTAGGATATATACATTTGACAAAATACACAACATACAAACCATACACTTACAATGAGTGCATTTTATTGCATGTAAATATACATAAAAGATCGGTAAAAAAACCAAATTGTTGAAGGTGGGTAAAAGGTACATGGAAGTTCATGATAGTATTCTACTTTTGTATCTGTTTCAATTTCCATAATAAAATGTTTTTTTAAAATAATATATAAACACTAAATGATTCAGGAAGAGGCCTTAACTGAATCTCTCAACAACAACAAAAATACCCAAGATAAAAATCTCACTGTGAGTGTGACCTTAATGTCTCTGTTCTTGAAGTGAGGAGAGGCTGATGTGAAAGACAGAGGAATAAAGAGATACAGTTTGATACAGGGAAGGTAAAGAAAATTTCACAAGCTGCTTTTCCCCCCCAGTCCTATCTAGACCTAGCCTGGCACTAAGCCATTCCTTCTTTGGGACAAGTATTCCTAAGATGGCCACCAATTATTCCAGGCTTCTGGTATTCACATCCTTGTGTAATCTCTTCCCCATGAGTGTGGCCTAGCCTAGTGACTAGCTTGTAACCAACAGATGTTAATGATGGGATGTCACTTCCATGATTAGGTTATAAAAGATGGTGACTTCTATTTCCCTAGAACACTCTAATTATTGCCTTCTCAGCATGCCACACTGGAGAAGCCACATGACAAGGAACTGACAGCAGCCTCCAGCTAATAGCCAGTGAGAAACCAAGGCTCTCAGTTCAACATCCCTTGAGGAAGTGAATTCTACCAATAACCAAATGATCTCAGAAGCAGTTCCTTCTTCAGTCAAGCAGATGAGACTCCAGCCCTCGCTGACAACTTGACTGCTGCCTCTGAGAGACTCCAACAGAGAGGACTCACCTAAGCTATATCCAGATTCCTGACCCATGGAAACTGTGCCACCATAAGTATGTGTTGTTCTAAGCTGCTAAATTTGTGGCAATTTGTTATGCAACAATAGATAACTAATGGACTCTCCCTGGATATCCTGCTGAATATTCACCTGCTTCAAAACTGGCAGGGGACGCCTGGGTGGCTCAGTCGGTTAAGCGTCTGCCTTCAGCTCAGGTCGTGATCCCAGGGTCCTGGGATGGAGTCTCATGTCAGGCTCCTTGCTCAGTGGGGAGCCTGCTTCTCCCTCTGCCTCTGCCCCTCCCCCAGCTGGTGAGCATTTTCTCTCTCTCAAATAAATAAATAAAATCTTTAAAAATAAATAAATAAAACTGGCAGTTTCTTTAAAAGTTGGATATACCATACAACCCAGCAATCCTATTGCTAGGGATTTACCCAACAATGAATGAAAATATGTCTACACAAAGACTTGTGTAAAAATGCTTATAGCAGCTTTATTCACAACTATCAAAACTGGAACCAACCCAAATGTCCATCACAGGTAAATGGATAAACAAACAAGTTACATTCATACAAGATACTACTTAGCATTAAAAAAAACCGAACTACTGATACATGCAACAACATGGATAAGTATCAAAACTATGCTGAATCAGGGAAATCCAAATCAAAACCTCAATGAGATACCACCTCACACCAATCAGAATGGCTAGAATTTACAAGTCAGGAAATGACAGATGTTGGCGGGGATGCGGAGAAAGGGGAACCCTCCTACACTGTTGGT
>NW_027800021.1:0-13691 GCF_054177405.1 Leptonychotes weddellii | reverse complement strand
CAACAGATGAATGGATAAAGAAGATGTGGTCCATATATACAATGGAATATTACTCAGCCATCAGAAAAGATGAATACCCAACTTTTACATCAACATGGATGGGACTGGAGGAGATTATGCTAAGTGAAATAAGTCAAGCAGAGAAAGTCAATTATCATATGGTTTCACTTATTTGTGGAACATAAGGAATAACATGGAGAACATTAGGAGAAGGAAGGGAAAAATGAAGGGGGGGAATCAGAGGGAGAGATGAACCATGAGAGACTATGGACCTGAGAAACAAACAGGGTTTTAGACGGGGAGGGGAGGAGGGATTGGTTAGCCCGGTGATGCGTATTAAGGAGGGCACGTACTGCATGGAGCACCGGGTGTTATACGAAAACAGTGGATCGTGGATCACCACATCAAAAACCAATGATGTATTGTATGGTGACTAACATAACATAATAAAATTTTTTAAAAAGTCATATGATCATCTCAATAGACACAGAAAAAGCATTTGACAAAATTTAACATCTGTTCATGGTAAAAACACAACAAAATGGACCTAGAGGGAACATACCTCAACATAATAAAAACTGTTTATGACAGATACACAGCTAACATCACACTCAGTGGTGATCAGGATTAAAGCAAGATCAGAAACAAGACAAGGATATCCATTTTTGCCATTTTTATTCAACACAGTACTTGAAATCCTAGCCACAGCAACAGATAAGAAAAATAAAAGGCATCCAAATTTGTAAGGAAGAAGTAAAACTGTATTTGAAGATATATGATACTATATATACAAAGCTGTGATTACTCCACTAAAAAACTATAGGATAAATGAATTCAGTGAAGTTACCAAATACAAAATTAATATACAGAAATCAGTTGCATTTTTATACACTAACAATGAACAGAAAAAAAATTAAGAAAACAATCGCACTTATAAAATTGCATCAAAAAGCTTAAAATATTTAGGATTAAATTTAACCAAAGAGGAGAATATCCTGTATTCTGAAAACTTGTAAGACACTGATGAAAGAAATTGAAGATGACATAAATGAAGGGACAGATATTCCATGTTCATGGGTTGGAAGAATTAATATTGACTCAATGTCTGTACTACCCAAATCAATCTACATTCCAGTGTAATCCCTATCAAAATATCAATGGTAGTTTTCACAGAACTACAACAAATAGTTCTAAATTTGTATGGCACCACAACAGACTTCAAACAGCCAATGCAACCTTGAGAAAGGAATAAAGCTAAGGGTAACACAATCCTAGATTTCAAAATATACTACAAAGCTAAGTAATCAAAATAGTATGGTACCAGCACAAAACCGGACACATACATCAATGGAACAGAGAGACCAGAAATAAGCTCATGCTTATATTGTCAATTATCTGTGACAAAGGTGGCATGAATATACAAAGGGGAAAATACACTGTCTTCAGTAAATGGTATTTGGAAAACTGGATGATTATATGCCAAAAAAGAAAAAAGAAACTAGACCACTTTTTTATACCATACACACAAAAATTTTAAATGGATTAAAATCTAACTGTAAAACCCAAAGCCAAAGAAGTCCTACAGAAAAAACATAGGCAGTAAAATCTTGGAGAACAGCCTTAGCAGTATTTTTCTGGATCTGTCTTCTAAGGCAAAGGAAACATAAGCAAAAGTAAATATTTGGACCACATCAAATTACAAAATTTTTGCACAGTGAAAGAAACCATGAACAAGACAAAAAGGCAACCTACTGAATGAAAGAAGTTATTTGCAAATGATTATTCACTGAGGAGTTATTATCCAAAATACAGAAAAAACTCAACACCAAAACAACAACAACAGCAACAGAACAATCTGGTTAAAAAATGGACAGAGCACTTGAACAAACATTTTTCCAAAGAAGACATATAGTTGTCTAACAAACACATGAAAATATGCTCAACGTTGCTATCAGGGAAATGAAAATCAAAACCACAATGAGATATCACCTCACATCTGTTACAATTGCTAGTATTAAAAAGACAAGAAATAACAACTGAAATTAATGTAACCTTGTGTGTCAGCAATTCTCAAATTTAAAGAAAGAAAGAACAAGTGTTGGAGAGGATGTAGAGAAAAGGGAACCATCATGCACTGTTGGTGGGAATGTAAATTGAGATAGCCATTAAAAATAAAGGATATAAAAATTAAAATTAGAAGTACCATATGATCTAGGAATTCTATTTCTAGGTATTTACCTAAAGAAAAAGAAAACATTAATTCAAAATGATATATGCACCCCCATGTTCAATGTAGTATTATTTATAATAGCAAAGATGTGGAAGCCACCTAAGTGTCTACCAATAGATAAATGCTAAAGAAGCGGTGTGTGTGTGTGTGTGTGTGTGTGTGTGTGTGTAAAATGGAATATTAGCCAAATAAAGAATTAGATCTTGCCATCTGCAACAACATGGACGGACCTATAGGGTATTAGGCTAAGTGAAAGGAGTCACAGAAAGACAAATACTATATGATTTCACTTATAAGAGAAAACAAATGTATAAACTAACAAAAACAGAAAAGGACTCATAAATACAGAGAACAAACTGGTAGTTGCCTCAGGTGAGGACTTGTATAGATGGGAAAAATAAGTGAAGAAGATTAAGAAGTACAAATTTCCAGTTATAAAATAAGTCACAGGGATGAAAATTTCAGTGTACGGAATACAGTTAATAATACTGTAATACCTTTGTATGGTGACAAATGCTAACTACACTTATCATTTAAGCATTTCATAATGTATATAATTGCCAAATCAATATGTTGTACACTTGAATCTAATATAATATTGTATGTCAAATATACTTCAATTAAACATTTTTAAAAATTAAAAAAATATATTAAAGAATAAATCTCACTGGCAAAGGCAATTATATAGTAAAGGCAGTGGATCAGCCATTTACAAAGCTAGTATGAAAGTTGATCAGGCAAAATAGTAAAATCAATTATAACTACAATAAGAAGTTCAGGGATACACAAAATAAAGATATAAAATATGACATCAAAAACAAGATGGGGGATATTGTATTTTCAGAATGTGTACAAACTTAAGCAACTATCAGCTTCAAGTACACAGACACACACACACATATATATAGGCTGATAGTGTATACACACACACATATCATGGTACTGAGAAACCAAAAACCTACAATAGATATGCACAAAATAAAGAGAAAGGAACCCATATGTAACACTAAGGAAAACCATCAAACCACAAGGGAAGATATCAAAAGAAGAGAGAAAAAAAGAACTACAAAGGCAACCAATCAACAGGATAGAAGTACATACCTATTAATAATTAATTTAAATGTAAATGGACTAAATGCTCCAATCAATAGACATAGGATAGCTGAATGGATAAAAAAATAAGACCCACCTATGTGCTGCCTACAAGAAACTCACTTCAGATCTAAAGACATACAGATTGAAAGTGAAGGGATGGAGCAATACTTCTATCAGACAAAATAGACATTAAACAAAGATTGTTAGAAAGCACACACACACAAAAGGGATTAAATAATAATCAAGGGATCAGTCCAAGAAGAAGATATAACATTCATAAGTATTTATGCACCCAACATAGAAGCACCTACATGTAATAAGCAAATATTAACAAACCTAAGGGAGAAATTGATAGCAATACAATTGATAATACAATAAAAGTAGGGCACTTTAATACACCACCTATATCAATGGAGACATCATCCAGACAGAAAAGCTGTAAGAAAACACTGACATTAAATGACACATTAGACCAGATGGACTGGATAGTACAGAAAATTTAATCCAAAACAATAGAATATACATTCTCTTCACGTGCACTTGGAAAATTCTACAGGGTAAATCATATGTTAGGCCACAAAAGAAGTCTCAACGAATTCAAGAACAATGAAATTATATCAAGTATCTTTTCCACCACAACAGTATGAAACTAGAAAGCATTTACAGAAGAAAAGTGAAGACACATAAAACATGGAGGCTAAACAACATGCTATTAAACAACCAATGGGTCAACAAAGAAATTAAAGATGAAATTTAAAAATACCTGGAAACAAATGAAAATGGAGACACATCTTTCCAAAATCTATGAGACTCTCCCCCAAAGAAGTTCTAAGAGAAAAGTTTATAGCAATACAGGTCTACCTTAAGAAACAAGAAAAATTCTGAAATAAACAATTTAACTTCACAAATAAAGGAACTAGAAAAAAGCAAAATCGAAAGTTAGAAGGAAGGAAATAATAAAGATCATAATGGAAATAAATGGAATAGAGTCTAAAAAAAAAGAAAACTATAGAAAAGATTAAAGAAACTGGGGTACCTGGGTGGCTCAGTTGGTTAAGCATCTGCCTTTGGCTCAGGTCATGATCTCAGGGTCCTGTGATCAAGCCCTGTGTCAGGCTCCCAGGGAGCCTGCTTTTCCCTCTCCCTCTGCTGCTCCCTCTCCCTCTGCTTCTCTCCCCTCCCATGTGCTGTCTCTCAATCAATCAATCAATCAATCAATCTTTTTAAAAAAAAGATTAAAGAAACTAAAATCTGGTTCTTTGAAAAGATAAACAAACTCATCAAGAAAAAAGAGAGGGGCCAAAATAAAATCAGAAATGAGAGAAGTTACAAACTGACCACAAAAATACAAAGGATCATAAGAGCATACTATGAAGAATTATACACCAAAAAAATGAAAAACCTAGAAGTGGATAAATTCCTACAAACATACAACATTCTGAGACTGATTCATGAAGATATAGAAAATAATATAAGATAATAAGATAAGATATAGAAAATCTAAATAGACTGATTTTAATGATGAATCAGTAATTAAAAACTCCCCTCAAATACTGGTACAGGACCAGATGGCTTCACTGGTGAATTCTACCAAACATTAAAGAACAGTTAGTACCTATCCTTCTCAAATCATTCAAACAAATTGAAGGGGAAGGAATACTTCATTTTACAAGGCCAGCATTACTGAAACCAAACCAAAGTCACCACACACAAAAAAGAAAATTACAGACCAATATCCCTGATGAATATAGATTAAAAAATCCTCAACAAGATTTTAGCAAACTGAATTCAATAACACATTAAAAATGTAACTCACCACTCTCAAATGGCATTTATTACAGGGATGCAGGAATAGTTCAGCATCCAGAAATCAATGTGATACACCACATTAACCAAACAAAGGATAAAAATCACATGATTATCTCAACACAGAAAAAGTATTTGACAAAACTCAACATCCATTTAGGATAAAAATTATCAACAAAATGGGTATAACAGTAATGTACCTCAACATAATAAAGACCATATATGACAAACCCATAGCTAACATCATACTCAATAGTAAAAAGCTCTAAGCTTTTCCTCTAAGATCAGGAACAAGACAAGGATGCCTATTTTCACTTCTTTTATTCATCATAGTATTGGAACGCTTAGCCAGAGCAATTAGTCAAGAAAAAAAATAAAAGGCATCCAAATCGGAAAAGAGTAAAACTGTCATTATTTGCAGATGAGATACTATATACACAAAACTCTAAAGACTCCACCAAAAAACTACTAGATCTAATTAATGAATTCAGTAAAGTCACAAGATACAAAATTAACATACAGAAATTGGTTGCATTGGTTACTATACACTAAAAATGAACTATCAGAAAGAGAAATTAAGAAAGCAATCCCGGGGCACCTGGGTGGCTCAGTCGTTAGGCGTCTGCCTTCGGCTCAGGTCATGATCCCAGGGTCCTGGGATTGAGCCCCGCATCAGGCTCCCTGTTCAGCGGGAAGCCTGCTTCTCCCTCTCCCGCTCCCCCTGCTTGTGTTCCCTCTCTGGCTGTCTTTCTCTCTGTCAAATAAATAAAATCTTAAAAAAAAAAAAGAAAGCAATCCCATTTACAAGGCATCAAAAAGAATTAAGTACCTAGGAATAAATTTCATCAAGGAGGTGAAAAACCTGTACTCCGAAGACTCTAAGACACTGGTGAAAGAAACTGAAGACAACACAAATTGAAGATATACCATGCTCATGGATTGGAAGAATTAATATTGTTAAAATGTCTGTACTACCTAAAGGTATCTACAGAATCAATACAATCCCAATCAAAATACCAATGGTATATTTTCACAGAACTAGAACAAAGGATTCTAAAATTTGTATGGAACCACAAAAGACCCTGAGTATCCAAAGCAATCTTGAGAAAGAAGAACAAAGCTGGAGGTATCACAAGCCCAGATTTCAAACTATATTACAAAGCTATAGTAATCAAAACTGTACGGTACTGGCCAAAAAACAGATACACAGATCAACAGAATAGAACAGAGATCCCAGGTATAAATTCACACACTTATGGTCAATTAATCTATGACATTAGATTATGCCTTCAATAAATGGTGTTGAGAAAACTGGGCCACTATCTTACATTCTATAGAAAAATAAATTCAAAATGGATTAAAGACTTGAACGTAAGACCTGCAACCATAAAACTCTTAGAAGAGAACATAGGCAGTAAGCTCTTTGACATCTATCTTAGCAATTTTTTTTTGGACCAGTATCCTTAAGCAAGGGCAACAAAAGCTAAAGTAAACAAGTGGGTTTACATCAAACTACAAAGATTTTGCACAGTGAAAGACACCATCAACAAAATGAAATAGCAACCTACTGAATGGGAGAAGATATTTGCAAATTATACATCTGATAAGGTGTTATATCCAAAATAGATAAGAACTTACACAGTTTATTATAAAAAAACCCCAAACTACTGGATTAAAAAATGGGCATATGACTTGAATAAACATTTTCCTGAAGAAGACATACAGATGGCCAATAGGTATGTGAAAAGATTCTCAACATCACTAATTATCAGGGAAATGCAAATCAAAATCACAAATCAAAATCACCTCACACTTCTCAGATTGGCTAACAGAAAGACAAAAAATCACAAGTATTAGTGAGGATGTGGAGAAAAGGGAACACTCATACACTGTTGGTGGGAATATAAACAGGTGCAGCCACTGTGGAAAACAGTGTGGAGTTCCTCAAAAAGTTAAAAATACAACTACTGTATGATCCAGCAACTCCACTTCTGGGTATTTAACCAAAGGAAAAAAAAAACACCAATTTGAAGAAACATATGCACCCTTATATTCATTATTTACAGTAACCAATATATGGAAGCCACCTAAATGTCCATCAACAGATGAATGGATAGAGAATATGTGAGATATGTGTATATGTATATATATATCACATACACATACATACAATAGAACATTGCTCAGCTGTAAAAACATATGAAATGTTGCCATCTGTGACAACATGAATGAAACCAGAGGGTATTATGCTAAGTGAAATAAGTCAGATGGAGAAAGACAAATACTGTATGATCTCACTTATATGTAGAATCTAATAAAACAAACAAAACAAAACAGAAACTGACTTATAGATATAGATACAGGAAACAAACTGAATCACCTGAGTGGGGAGGGTTTGGGGGGGTGATTGAAATAGATGATGGGTATTAAGAGATACAAACTTTCAGTTATAAGATAAGTAAGTCATAGGATACAATATTTAGCACAGAAAATATAGTTAATGATACTATAATAACTCTTTATGGTGATGGATGGTAACTACACTTATCAAGAGGATCATTTTGTAATGTATAAAAATACTGAATCACTATGATGTACACTTGAAACTAATAGAATATTGTATGTCTATTATACTTCAACAAAAATAATAATAAATAACAGGTGAATAACTGTTCTTCAGAATCTCCTGAGTAACCTGGCATTCAACAGCTGGGCTCTTTGGAGGTAGAAAGCCAAGGAATAACTTTTCATAAAAATAACAACTCCCCAGAAAAGTAAATAGTTCATTTATGTTATCTAATATCTTCATTAGTGTGCAAAGGTAACTCATTCCCTCAAGAAAGGCAACTTGCAAAATGTTCCCACAGCAAATCACCATTCATTTCAATTGTTGCTTTTTACACTCACCTGTGGTATTTAATTGGTTATTCAGTATGACATGCAAGATCTGAATAAGTCAGGACATCTCAAAAACAACTCAGTGTCCTTGGGAAAGTATAATGCAAGATTTCCCCCCCATCCCTTATTTCTAAAAGGACTAAATTCCTTGAAATCTAAGTAGTGAGCCAGTTATTTTTACACTGATGTACATATTCTCTGCCACTTTGCCTCATGCATTTCCTTCTCTGGTTTTGCTAAAACATTACAGCTGCATGGAACCTTAAGAGCATCTCCTGTGAGAAGAAAAGTAGCAAACACTGGCCTGAAGCTCTATGAGAGGGAATATATTTTCTACAAAGTGGAATTCATAAGAGCTTTTCCCATAAGATATAAAAACAATCATACATACAGATATATATGTGTATATATACAATATATACAAAATAGACATACAAATATATATGTATAGAATTACACAAATTTATATATTATACATATACAATACATATATTATACATATATAATATGTATATGTATACAATATGTATAATATCTATTATACATATACAATACATATATTATACATATACAATATGTATGTGTATGCAATATGTATTATATATTACATATATAACACATATATTATACATATACATATGTGTGTGTGTGTACATATATTTGTATGTATACATAAACAGCAGGGAGAAAGTACCAGATGAAGTTTGATTACATCATGCTCCTAGAGGCCTGGTCTTAAGTGTATTTAGCAGTTCGATACAAGCCTCACAATACTTCAAGAGAAGAAGTGACATTGCGCACCCCAGGATACACAGACAATTCGGACGCAGACTATGAGCATGTGACAGAACTCCTCACTTTGCCTTTTAGTAACATAGTGACAGACATTTATGATCTCCAGGAGGAAATTTCTGGGAGGAAATCTCTCTAACTCATACAAGAAATTTCAAACTCTTTCTTGCTGCAGAAAATGAGCCTACCTTCTCTTAAATAGCTTATTATCCCTTCATTCCTTCCTGCTTTCTCTTCTAGCCACCCACACCTCTCCTGCCCAAGACCCTTCCCACCTACTTATACTCTAATTTCTAGTTTCTCTCAGCTCTGGGATGTAGAGTCTGCATTCTGCAACTTGGTATCACTCACCACTGTTAGAAGAATCACTCCTGCCCCTTTAGTATTATAGTATGAAATTCCTGAGGTAAGTAACTATTATTATATATTTCCACATCCTCCATGTTGCTTTGGATACTATATATGATTATTAAGTGCTTTTAAAAAAAATCATCTGGTTTCTCTTTTATCTAAGTATATGTATGCATTTATTCCTTCATTAAACATATGTTGAGAATCTATTGGGAGCTGGGGAAATAGTGATGAAAGGCCTAGTTGCCATCTACATTTTCTAAGTGATTCCCACATTTTCCTGAACACTACTACATTCTGTGATTGGGGCAGCTTAGAAGCCCTCTGTCACTCATATTTACATTAAGGTAGAACATTATAATACAGTCTTGAAACAGAACAACAGAATAAAGTCTTCATGCTCTTTGAATCTTAATCACACAGTCCCACATGGGTCTGCTTATTATTTTAGGCCATATACAATGTGGAGAGGGTGAAGGAGAGTAGAAAAATGAAAAGAGAAAATCATAATGCTTGTGCATGAAGACTAATCTACAAGGATGTTCATTTCAGTGTTATTTAAATCAGAACAGAAAGTTAGAAATGTCCTAATTAGATAAATCATGTAGAATATTCACAGATGGGAGGAAATGCACGTAAGAGAGTGTTGAAAACATCAGTTACAGAATAGTAGGTATTTACAGTGGGTTTCTATTTTTATTTTACGCAATGCAGTGGGGGGAAAAGTCTAGAAGGTTAAACTTCAAAGTATTAATGGTGAGTATACCCAGATGGTAAGATTATAAATGATTTTCTTCTTTGAGTGTAAAGCATTTCCAAATTATCTATAATGATCTTAAATAACTTTTGAGTCACAAAAAAATAGGCAATTAAAAAGAAATTTTTAAGGAATAAGGAGATCAGGAAGAGAATCGTCCCAGAATAATAGAACCTTCAGAGAGAATTCACCCTTTTACCTCACTGTTCAGGCCTCACTCACTGATAAGGCCCACTGTAAAGGCTGCTTCTCTGCCGGCCATATGTAGGAAAATAATAGTGCACATGCATTTTGATCTACTGTCCAACTTTTGTCTCTTCAAATATATGTCTGATAGATACATTCTTTCTCCCTCACAAAGCACTGATTCATCAAGCAAGTCACAGGCTGCTTAGAATCCTTGTTATATAAATTAAACCAAATTCTAAAACACAAGCAAATAGACAAACCCAGAAGTAAAGCCCTTTCCCAACTGACTATGTTAAAAAATTCGAAATAATATCTCAGTGGTGTTTGGAGAAGAAACTCGTTTGGACAAATGGAAAGTGAGCTGAAAGGTAAAGAAGAAAATTATGGCAACAATTCCCCATGTCTCCCAATGAGGGCTCCACAGGGGCACCCTGCTTAGACCTGCATGTTTGCTGGGTGAAAGGTAGATGAAGAGTTGTCCAAGTAGAAGCCTTACCTTGGTCTGGAATGTACAGAACATGTGCGTTAAGAACGGATGCTCCCAGGCCAAAGAGAGAACTCTCTTCTCTACCATCGTGCACTCAACATCATCGTCCATCAAAACCACGTCTTTCTTTAAGGCTTTTATTGCGAAAAATTGATTGGTTTTCTTGAACTCTGCTAGGAAGACCTAGAAGGAAGGGTAAGAAGTAACTTTATTTTAGAATTTGATTTCACACTCATTAAAGAAGAGACAAAATCCTGAGAGAGATCTGTTTTGCATGAGAAAAGAGGATTTCTTCTCTAATCCCCTTCTATCCCCTTTATAGAGACAAAATAGAGTACTTCACTGATTTTAGGATATTACCTAGTAGTTTCATACTTGCTTTGTGCCTTTCAAAGGGTTCCACAAAACTACTGTACAATTGGGTGGGTTATTGTCAGTCCTTGAAAAATTCTGTTTAAAAAAGTATGAACTGTCTGCCCAGGGACCTGAGTAAATTTATAATATAAATTCCCAGAGACTAAGTGCATACTGAAGGAAGCAAGATAAGTAGCAGAGAGGAGGATTTGATTACACTTGAAACATCAGTGCAAATAAGCATAAAACTTAGCTCTGAATTTTACCCAGTTTTTCAAGGTGAAAAAAGACTACAAGGGAATAAAGCTGTCCTTATATGCTTAAAGAGTGTACACCATTTCATCCAATGGCATAGGCAGTAATGCCATGTTTAGGACCTACTACGTGTCACACACTCCGGTATACTTTATATGTGCTATCTACTTCTTAGCTCAGGACTCTCCACAGGACAGACAGTAATAAAAAAACCAAACAAACTGGGTTTAAAGAGTAACTTCACTTGCTCAAATTCATGGAGCTACTCAGTGGAAAAAATATAATTCCAAATTTACTTTTTCTACTTGATTTCATGAATCTTATATGAAAGGACACCAGATGGCCTATAATGGAGAGTTTCTACAACTTTTGCTTTTGCAAATGATGCAGCAACAGATGATTGACAGTTGTGAGGACATGGCATTTGGAAGCAGAAAACTCCAGCTTGGGTCTCTTTTCCTAGCTGTGGGAATGTGGGCAAACCAATTAACCTCTCTGGGCTCTGGTTTCCTAATGTGTAAAAGAGATAATTGTCATGACATTCTCCAACTTGCAGGACCGTTGTGAAAATCAAATGACTACCACATGGGAAAATGATTTGGAAACTATAAAATACTCTCTAAATGATAGTTATTAAGAATACTTGTTGTTTGTTTCTTGACTTTTAGGGAATGTCAAAGTCAATGACACCAAACCAGTACTGAAAATGCATGTGTCTATATTTAAAATAACATGGTGCAGATATATAGCTTTGGGGTAGCTGGCTTGATAGAGGGCATAGAACTTAGATGAGATCGCAGGCAAATGGATGATATGCACATCCCTGGAAAACAATGCTTTTTTTTTTTTTGCTGGCCTTCAAAGTAAATTGAGAATAAGAATATATAGAGGCTACCATTTTGGCGAGAAACCATACTTCCTATCTAGAGCCAAAAGAAATAAGAAAAACAAGTTTTGGAGTATCCTCAGTGTTGTAAGAAAGGGAAATATGGCTGTCCCATTTTGCTTTGGGGTGCTTCGTCCTCCTGTCTTTGGGTCCCTGCTTCAGTCTTCTTGGTGTGTAGGAACTGAGGGACATACTGCTTTGGACATAGGCAGAGGATACCTGAGGCTCTCAGTTGTCCCTTGGGATATTTTACTAAGGCTTGTAGGTTTAACTTAATGTCTTTCTTATTAACCTTGTTCAAATATAGAAACCCACATGGGAACAAAGAAAGATAAACATTTCATTAACAATTAAAAGTGCTCTTTTGATAATTGTTTCTTTCAATAAACATCCCCAAACCAGCCATAAACTAAGAAGCTGAAAAGGCAATTTCCATCTCTATAATGGGCTTTCAATTTTTGGTAACAGGTTATAATTGCACATTAATTGATGCTAAATTATAATGAAGACTAGCTATAAAATTGCCTATTACACAGATTAACACCACCAAATGAGCCTGCTGTGTTTCATATTATTGTGGAAATGAACTAAAAGAATTAATGGATATCAGCTAGTTTGCAGGGCAGAACAGATTTTGCCAAAAGCAATGCACTGGTGTTTAAATCCAAACCCAATTGTAGCATAATGTGATTCAGCTGTGGTGATGCTCAGTTGCATTCTAGTTTATTATTAAATAAACTGGGTGAGTTTCCCAGCCAAAGTCTGGTAAGCAGGTGTGGAGCATAATGCTGGCTTTGGATGTACAAATTCATAGAACGGTAGTCTCTGGCTAAAATTTTCCTAGGAGTTTCATCCAAGAATAAAACAACAGAGAGTGTCATTAATAGAGTAGATAACCTTAATATCTAGAATAATCTCAAGGCTCGTGTTCCAAGGCATCTTTCTTTACATTCGCTAGCTTGAAAATTTTTTTCCATCACTGATAGTTGATCGTTAAATTGTGTCATCTTCCTCCTTCTCCTCTTGTCCTTTGTGACTGACAGAGGCAGCCCATAACTTGAGTGTGTGGCAGGAAGGATTTAGAGGAGGGACTTTCCCCATGAAACTTTTCTCATGACTCTCAAGCTACAGCTTTGTTATGAGGTGAATTGTGTCCCCTCTGAAAAATTTACCTCCTGAAGTTCTAAACCCCAGGACCTCACAATGTGACTGTATTTGGAGGCAGGGTCTTTACAGAGGTAATATTTAAAGTAAGTTCATTAGGGTGGGCTCTAATCCAGCATGACTAGCATCCTTATAAGAAGAGATTAGGACACAGAGATACACAGAGGGACGATGTGAAGACACAGGGAGAAGGTGACTATTTACAAGCCAAAGAGAGACTTCAGAAGAAACAACCCTATTGTTATACTGAGCGAAATAAGTCAATCAGAGAAAGACATGTATTATATGACCTCACTGATATAAGGAATTCTTAATCTCAGGAAACAAACTGAGGGTTGCTGGAGTGGTGGGGGGTGGGAGGGATGGAGTGGCTGGGTGATAGACCCTGGGGAGGGTATGTGCTATGGTGAGCACTGTGAATTGTGCA
>NW_027800020.1:0-283 GCF_054177405.1 Leptonychotes weddellii | reverse complement strand
TATTTTCAACTTTTTGAGGAACCTCCATACTGTTTTCCAGAGTGGCTGCACCAGCTTGCAGTATGGGGCCATTTTTATACCTTATTTGGAGAAGTGTCTATTCAAGTCATGTGACCATTTTTAAATAAAGTTTTTTGTTGTTGTTTTAAGATTTTTATACATGTGAAATGGTATATTACTTGAAGGTAGGCTGCGATGAATTAAAGATACATACTATAAATCCTAAAGAACCAATAAAAACAAAACAAAGAAACATAATTAATAGACACAATAAAGGAAGGAG
>NW_027800019.1:0-283 GCF_054177405.1 Leptonychotes weddellii | reverse complement strand
GTCAATCAGAGAAAGACAAATATCATATGATCTCACTGATATGAGGAATTTGAGAAACAAGACAGAGGATCATAGGGGAAAGGAAGGAAAAATGAAACAAGACAAAACCAGAGAGGGAGACAAACCATAAGAGACTCTTCATCTCAGGAAACAAACTGAGGGTTGCTGGAGTGGTGGGGGTTGGGAAGGAACGGGTGGCTGGGTGATGGACATTGGGGAAGGTATGTGCTATGGTGAGAGCTGTGAATTGTGTAAGACCGATGAATCACAGATCTGTACCCCT
>NW_027800018.1:0-283 GCF_054177405.1 Leptonychotes weddellii | reverse complement strand
TCCAACTTACTCAGTACATCCAAGGTGCATTCATGACAATGTACTTCTTTCAAGAATTGCAGAAGTGCCTGCAGGGGGGTCCACACCCCAAACTGTCTGGATACATAGCCTTCCGAACACGAGGCCTACTGAAAGGCTCCAGCTAGCCATGAGAGTTCTCTGTTCGGGAACCCAGCCCCACCTCCTCTCTAAAGTCAGGGAAGGCCTACATTTCTGCCTGTCCCACTCTTGCTTCTTAGCAAACCACTGTTGTCAAGAGTCATCTCTACCCTACACACTTTCT
>NW_027800017.1:0-283 GCF_054177405.1 Leptonychotes weddellii | reverse complement strand
AAGGAGTTACAAAGGCTTTATCTGGCAGGCTTCACAGGAAAAGCTGCGATCTGCATACCAGACTTGGTGCACAGCCAATACATCGCTCTCCAGTCTCTGGAGGGAGCTGTTTCCTGACCGGCAACCTAGCAACAGAAGGCAGACCAAGTAGAGACCTTCTTCCTTTGGAGTAATCAGGAGACACTCGTCAAAGATGCCCTCCAACAATAAGCAGCTAAGGAAAGTGCTCTTCTCCCCTGCCAGACCTGAGACTGCTCTCTCTATTCAGAAACACCAAGGCGAA
>NW_027800016.1:0-283 GCF_054177405.1 Leptonychotes weddellii | reverse complement strand
TATGACCTTTAAAGTTATACTGTCTTACATTTCAGAAGAACCTTAGACTATTTTCTCTCCTGAAACAAGAGACCTTTCCAACATGCCTAAGAACTAAAACTTTTGCTGAAACCCCTGTACCTCCAGGGAGCTTAGTAATCTGGAAGGAGAGCCCTTCACTCATCAGCCACTTGTTCTACTTGGCAAACCAGCCATCATCAATTACCAATTTCCTATGACAGTTCTCTCTTGCTGATCTCCTCTGAGCCCATAAATATTTTTTTTTAATTTAAGAGTAATGTAA
>NW_027800015.1:0-283 GCF_054177405.1 Leptonychotes weddellii | reverse complement strand
GCTAGTGTTCCCTCAGTATACTTCCTAAAGCTGCATCTCGCAGGATGACTCACAAAATCGTTGTTAACTACACAAAATTCTCTCTAGTGACAGAGTTTTAGAAAAATGTAAGTTAGAGTCATCAAGCACTTACCTTTATATGCCTTATAGATACCCATGTATGCCAAGATTCAGCCCATTGATGTGCCAAGTAGAAATCGCTGAGGACAAGAAAAAAAAAGAAGAAGAAGAAGGTAGCGGGAGGGGAAGAATGAAGCGGGGGAAATCGGAGGGGTAGACGAAC
>NW_027800014.1:0-283 GCF_054177405.1 Leptonychotes weddellii | reverse complement strand
TCCTGAGACACCTGATCCTGGGTCTCTGTCCCTGGAAGCAGAGGCCGGGCTGGGGACACCCAAGGATGTGCCATGGGTCCCTCACCAGTCATCACCCGGCCTGCCTCCTTCTCACCCCCAGAGTCATCTCCAGGACCTTGCTGCCAGAAGTCAATCCAACCTCCCCAGACCTGTGAGAACACTGGGGAGACTGGTGCCCGGCTGGGATTCTCTGTTACAAACAGAAATAATCCCCTGGATTTGGGGACCCTGGGGCTCTGTGTGTGGCGCCCACAGACTCAAG
>NW_027800013.1:0-283 GCF_054177405.1 Leptonychotes weddellii | reverse complement strand
AAAGGCATATGGCTGACAGATGTTATTTACAAGCAGGGCTGAACAAACTGAAAGAAGCAAAATTCTATGTAGTAGAGTCAGAGGAAAAAAAAAAAAAAGTCAAAGAACACCAGCAATTACCACACCCATGACATTTACACATTTCTCTGTGTTTGGGGTTTACTTCTGAAATCCACTTTTTCTTGTGGGCTGGCTTGTGTAAATGATGAAAGTGAGCATGGGGTCACTTTGACCTCTTTTGCTTCCTTTTGAGCAAAAGTTCTGCACCATGCGCTGTAGCACA
>NW_027800012.1:0-283 GCF_054177405.1 Leptonychotes weddellii | reverse complement strand
GGATTTCCCTGATGCTGAGCGATGTTGAGCACTTTTTCATGTGTCTGTTGGCCATTTGGATGTCGATGAAGACGCTCTTATATGATGGTCTTGACTTTCTCAGAAAAGCAATGGGTGCAAGCTTTAGTTTGAGATAAGGCTGCTCCTGAAACAAATGTCCCCCAAGGGTTTCATCAGTGGTTGAATGGAAGCTCTGTGAGGGCAACCTTACATGGGACATTCCCGTGTGTCTCCATTACTAATACCTGGCACATAGTGGATGCTTAGAAAATATTTGTCACTT
>NW_027800011.1:0-283 GCF_054177405.1 Leptonychotes weddellii | reverse complement strand
CCTGCTTCTCCCTCTCCCACTCCCCCTGCTTGTGTTCCCTCTCTCGCTGTGTCTCTCTCTGTCAAATAAATAAATAAAATCTTTAAAAAAAAAAAAAAAGTCTCTCTATATGCAGTCCAAAGGATGCCTGCACTAAACTGTTTTATGTCTGATTCTTTTAACATGTATTTTTTTAATGTTCACCTATGTTGTGTGACTATCAGTACTTCTTTTTTTTAAGATCTTATTTATTTATTTGAGAGAGAGAGAGGGAGCGTGAGCAGTGGGGAGGGGTAGAGGGAGA
>NW_027800010.1:0-3056 GCF_054177405.1 Leptonychotes weddellii | reverse complement strand
GTTGCTGGAGTGGTGGGGGGTGAGAGGGTTGGGGTGGCTGGGTGATAGACATTGGGGAGGGTATGTGCTATGGTGAGCTCTGTGAATTGTGTAAGACTGTTGAATCACAGACCTGTAACTCTGAGACAAATAATACATTATATGTTAAAAAAAAAAAAAAGAAGAAGAAGATAGCAGGAAGGGAAAAATGAAGGGGGGGGATTGGAGGGGGAGACGAACCATGAGAGACTATGGACTCTGAGAAACAAACTGAGGGTTCTAGAGCAGAGGGGGGTGGGGGGATGTGTTAGCCTGGTGATGCATATTAAAGAGGGCACGTACTGCATGGAGCACTGAGTGTTATACGCAAACAATGGATCATGGAACACTACATCAAAAACTAATGATGTAATGTATGGGGATTAACATAACATAATAAAATAAATTATATATATATAATAAATTTAAAAAATAAAAATGCACAAGAAAATTATTTTTTAAGAAAATTATTGTGTAATGCATCAGTGATCATTATGTATACATAATTAATTAGTGAAAATCATAATGTATTGAAATTATCTTTAAATTCAAATTGTTTTTAAGAATTTATTAATAAACATTATTTTATCTTTGGTATGGTCAGCTTTCAGTTATTTATTTTATTTTTACATTTTTATTGAAGTATGATTAACATGCTGTTGTATTAGTCTCAGGTGCACAATGTAACAATTCAACAATTCTAATCATTACTCAGTACTTATCATGATAAGTGTACTCTTAATCCACTTTATCTATTTAACCAGTCCTTCCACCTACCATCCCTTTAGCAACCACCATTTTGTTGTCTGTATTTATAACTCTGTTTTTTTGTCTCTTTTTAAATTTGTTCCTTTCCTTGTTTCTTAAATTCCACACATGAGTGAAATTATATGGTATTTGTCTTACTATCTTGCACTTATTTCAGTTACCATTATACATTCTAGGTCCACCCTTTTGTTGCAAATATCTAGATCCCATTCTTTTTTATGGGTGAGTAATATTCCATTGTAATGTATACCACATCATTTTTATTTATTCATCTATCAATGGACACTTGGATTGCTTCCATATCTGGCTATTGTAGGTAGTGCTGCAATAAACATAGGATAAATATCTTTTTGATTTAATGATTTTGTATTCTTTGGGTAAATACCCAGGAGTAGTGGAATTGCTGGATCATATGGTAATTCTATTTTTATTTTTATTTTTTTAGGAATCTCCATAAAGTTTTACAATGTGGCTGCACCAATTTGTATTCCCACCAACAGTGCATGAGGGTTCCTTTTTTACCACATCGTTGCCATGATTTGTCATTTCCGGTTTTTGATTTTAGTTATTTCTGACAAGTGTGAAGTGATATCTCATTGTGATTTCGATTTTCATTTCCCTGATGATTAGTGATTTTGAGCATCTTTTCATGTGTCTCTTGGTCATCTGGATGTCTTCTTTGGAGAAATATCTGTTCATGCCTTCCATTCAGCTTTTAATCATATCATTTGTTTCTTGAGTGTTGAGTTGTATAAGTTCTTTATATATTTTAGATAGGAACCACTTCTCAGATATATCATTTGCATATATCTTCTCACATTCAATAGGTGGACTTTTGGTTTTGCTGAAGGTTTCTTTCACTGTGCAAAAATTTTTATTTTGGTGCAGTCCCAGCAGTTAATTTTGCTTTTGTTTCCCTTGACTGAGGAGCCATGCTAGAAAAATATTTCTATGGCTGTTGAAAAAAAAAAAAAAACTACCTATATTTTATCCTAGGAGTTTTATAGTTTCACATCTCATATTTAGGTTTTTAACCAATTTTGAGTTTATTTTTGCATATGGTATAAAAAAGTGGCCCAGTTTCATTCTTTTCCATGTAGTCCAGTTTTCATAGCACCATTTGTTGAAGAGACTGTTTTTTTCCCATCGTATATTCTGTCCTCCTTTGCTGTAAATTAATTGAACATATACAGCAGGTTTGTATCTGGATGCCTTATTCTCTTCCATTGATCTATGCATCTGTTTGTGACAGTACCATACTTTGTTAATTACTACAGCTTTGTACTATATCTTGAAATATGGAATTGGGATACCGTCACCTTTGTTCTTTCTCAAGAACTGCTTTCATGGGGCACCTGGGTGGCTCAGTCAGTTAAGCGTCTGCCTTTGGCTCAGGTCATGATCCCAGGGTCCTGGGATTGAGCCCCACATTGGGCTCCCTGGTCAGTGGGGAGCCTGCTTCTGCCTCTCCTTCTGCCTGCTGCTCGCCCTGCTTGTGTGCTCTCTCTCTCTCAAATAAGTAAATAAAATCTTTTAAAAAAAAGAACTGCTTTCATTACCTGGGTTCTTTTTTGGTTCCATACAACTTTTATTATTATATGTTCTAGCTCTGTGAAAAATATTCTTGCTATTTTGATAGGGATTGCTTTGGGTAGTATGTACATTTTGACAATACTGGTTCTTGCAATATATGAGCATGGAATATCTTTTCATATGTTTGTGTCATCTTCAATTTCTTTCATTAACGTTTTATAGTTTTTGGAGTACAGGTATTTTACTACCTTGTTTAAAATAATTCCTAGGTTTTTAATTATTTTTTTGTGCAATGTTAAATGGCATTCATTTTTAAATTTCTTTTTCTGCTACTTCATTATTAGTGTATACAAATGCAACAAATTTCTGTATATTAATCTGTGACTTTACTGGATTCATTTACCAGTTCTACTAGTTTTTTTGATAGAGACTTTAAAGTTTTCCATATATAGAATCATGTAATCAGCAAATAGTGAAAATTTTACTCGTTTCTTTCTAATATGATTTTTTAAAATTTGTTTTTGTTGTCTGATAGCTGTGACTAGGAGTTCCGATACTATGTTGAATAAAAGGTTTAAGAGTGGACATCCTTGGAGGGGGCAGAGCAAGATGGCGGAGGAGTATGAGACCTGGATTTCGTCTCCTCTCAGGAATTCAGCTGGATAGGGATCAAACCATTCTGAACACCTACAAACTCAACAGGAGATCGAAGAAAAGAAGAGCAACAACTCTCTCAT
>NW_027800009.1:0-283 GCF_054177405.1 Leptonychotes weddellii | reverse complement strand
TTTCTCACATTTTAAGGGTAATTTAATTAATGAAGATTCACTCTAGCAGTACCAATTAGGGTATGGTTGTTATTTGGCTTTTCTAGTAGTTGATATGAAATAACATATCCAATAATTCTTAAACATTTTTGCACTAGCAGTGTCTATTCAGAGCTGAACTATAGCACTAGGATGGGTATTATGTCAAATAAAGGCTATACACATGCAAGTTATTTTATTAGTAAGAGAACAAAGTCACGATAATCAGAAACACATAACATTTTACCATTAAAATGGGAAAGTA
>NW_027800008.1:0-283 GCF_054177405.1 Leptonychotes weddellii | reverse complement strand
ATAAACATTGAGGTGCACATACCCCTTCGGATCACTACATTTGTATCTTTGGGATAAATACCCAATAGTGCAATTGCTGGGTTGTACAGTAGCTCTATTTTCAACTTTTTGAGGAACCTCCACACTGTTTTCCAGAGAGGCTGCACCAGCTTGCATTCCCACCAACAGTGTAGGAGGGTTCCCCTTTCTCCACATCCCCGCCAACATCTGTCATTTCCAGACCTGTTAATTTTAGCCATTCTGACTGGTGTGAGGTGGTATCTCATTGAGGTTTTGATTTGGA
>NW_027800007.1:0-283 GCF_054177405.1 Leptonychotes weddellii | reverse complement strand
CCATAGGGCTACTTAATGTTTCAAAATATTATTTTATAGGTTTTTTCCTCCCTATATTTCCCCCTTTGCCTTCACCTCATTCATGTAGGTAGCTGACTTTATGCTTAATGTTCTAGAAGGTAGGTATAAAGTAGGGTGGAATGGACAGCTTGCCATGAAAACCCCTTTCTTCCCAGCTTTGTCTTCAAGAACCCAGTCCTAGAAAGGGAGAGGGTATTTGGTTAGAGGCAGAATGGCTTCCAAGAACAGTGAACCCAGAGCAGACTGCCTCCCCCTACCCGCC
>NW_027800006.1:0-283 GCF_054177405.1 Leptonychotes weddellii | reverse complement strand
TTCACACGATATAATCTCCTGTTTCCTTAAAAATAAAAGGATCTACGGCTGACACAGTGGACAGTGCCATGTTCCATTAGACGTAGGACACTTCTGAGCAGGAGACCCACCACCCCACTGTAACTGCCTTAGGGGACAAAAGACACAATAGCTGATGAGACAGAAATACAAAGTTGAGGGGTGCCTGGGTGGCTCAGTCATTAAGCGTCTGCCTTCGGCTCAGGTCATGATCCTGGAGTCCTGGGGTCAAGCCCCAAGTCGGGCTCCCTGCTCAGTGGGAAGC
>NW_027800005.1:0-283 GCF_054177405.1 Leptonychotes weddellii | reverse complement strand
TTATGTACAAACAATGAATCATGGAACACTACATCTAAAACTAATGATGTAATATATGGGGATTAACATAAGAATAAAAAAATTAAAAAAAAAAAAGATTACTTTGGCTCTTCAGGGTCTTTTGTGGTCCCATACAAATATTATTTGTTCTAGTTCTCTCAAAAATGCTGTTGGTATTTTGGTAGGGATTACATTAAATCTTAGACTTGATTTAAATGGGCACTCATCAAAATGCATAATTTCTGTGGTGAGGAAAAAAAGCAAAGGAGTGAGAAGTGCTCCT
>NW_027800004.1:0-283 GCF_054177405.1 Leptonychotes weddellii | reverse complement strand
TTTATTACATCTTAATTGAGTAATTACCATGTGCTGCCATATTCTGAGCACTTTATAAATCTTATATCCTACTTACTTTTTAAATTTTTTTTTTTTAAAGATTTTATTTATTTATTTGAGAGAGAGAGAATGAGAGACAGAGAGCACGAGAGGGAAGAGGGCAGAGGGAGAAGCAGACCCCCTGCTGAGCAGGGAGCCCAATGCGGGACTCGATCCCGGGACTCCAGGATAATGACCTGAGCCGAAGGCAGTCGCTTAACCAACTGAGCCACCCAGGCGCCCT
>NW_027800003.1:0-283 GCF_054177405.1 Leptonychotes weddellii | reverse complement strand
TCTCTCTTTTTTCTTTGTAGGTCACCCAGTTGTGGTTTTTTGGGGGTATTTTTGTTTGAGTCAGCAATTTTTCCTCTTGGGGTCAGCAGACCAACATTTCTGGCCAAGCATGAAACCTCTGACTTTGGTTGTGTATGTAGGTCAACTACACAACTGGTTTGAGTGTTGTACACATTTTTATTTTAACAAAAAGATTATTGAGCATTTTTGAGAACCTTTCCTCCTTCCCTTTGAATCAAAGAGGGTAAGAGGGATGGGAGCAGCCTACCCCTCGTCTGGCTGG
>NW_027800002.1:0-283 GCF_054177405.1 Leptonychotes weddellii | reverse complement strand
CTATCACTAAGTCCCATTTTACCTCTAAGATATATCTTGAATTTATTTATTTCTCACCCTCCCCACTATCAACCCAGCCCAACCCATCATCACTTTTGCCTGGACTACCGCAATAATGTCCATCTGGTCTCTCTGCATTCATTCTTGCATCCTTTCAATCCATTCTTTACATAGCAAGTATCATGACTGGTTTTTTTTTTAAGATTTATTTATTTATTTATTTTGGGGGGCAGGGGGGCAGAGGGAGAGAGAATCTTGAGCAGATTCCTTGCTCAGCGCAGAG
>NW_027800001.1:0-283 GCF_054177405.1 Leptonychotes weddellii | reverse complement strand
CCCTATCCAGCTGAATTCCTGAGAGGAGACGAAATCCAGGTCTCCTACTCCTCCGCCATCTTGCTCCGCCCCTAGATAGATAGATAGATAGATAGATAGATAGATAGATAGATAGATGCAGATTGCACACTTTTTAAAATGTGAGAAGTGGCTCTGCAGAGTGTTTTGAAGCCTAGGTTTCTTTAAGTAGTAAAAACTAATCATATATCTTAGAGAAAGGGAAGACATTTGAAGGTGAACCCACCCCCCAGAAAAGAAAGTAAAACCAAATTCATCCATGTTG
>NW_027800000.1:0-283 GCF_054177405.1 Leptonychotes weddellii | reverse complement strand
TCCCAGGTGCTCCCTCCTCTGAGGCTCCCTCCCTCCTCTGTGTGGTCACTGTGGGCTGGCAGGTCACTGTGGGTCTGAGACCGCGGGTGTCCCCAAAGGTATTGCCTAAGAGAGCAGGATTCCAGTGCTAACAACTCAGGAGAAATCCACCGGAACCGGCCGGGTCTGACACTTCCGTGGACCTGTGGGGCCAGCCTGTCCTCGTTCAATCCACGTGTTCCTGCAACGGGGTCACTTTGGTACAGGAGACCCGGTGACCCGGGCTGTTTCCCTAGGGGGCCCT
>NW_027799999.1:0-3056 GCF_054177405.1 Leptonychotes weddellii | reverse complement strand
ATGAGAGACGATGGACTCTGAAAAACAGGCTGGGGGTTCTAGAGGGGAGGGGGGTGGGAGGATGGGTTGGCCTGGTGGTGGGTATTGAGGAGGGCACGTTCTGCATGGAGCACTGGGTGTTATGCACAAACAATGAATCATGGAACACTTCATCTAGAACTAATGATGTAATGTATGGGGATTAACATAAGAATAAAAATAAATAAATAAATAAATAAATAAAAAGAATACCCTAGCTTTGTGCGGGTAAAAGCAAATGAAGTGCTGGCACATGATAAAGACTTAAAAACTACCTCTTCCACCTGTCCCTAATGCCTGTAGCCCATCCCTTCTTTCCTGCTCTGCTTCATTTCATGAACTTATGGTGCATGCCCACTGCATGCACCTTCTACAGAATTCCTGGTGTAGCCAAACAGGTGGCGTCCTAGTAAACAAGTACAAGAACAAACAATTTAAAATATGGACAGCTTCTAAATGCTTATTAGCATAAAAATACAACCATTTATTCATCTCAGATGTCCAGAGTGCCTCCTGCCTGTCAAACTGGGTGCACTGGGAAAGGTCAACCCCTTGACGCATGGGTATGTGAACTTTTATCCATGTCCCAGACAGTTGAGAAGTCAACTATTTGGGAATACATGGGATGTGATAGAAAATAAGGTGCCAGTCCCCCCAAAGCAAGACCTGGGGATTTGCCCCCTCCCTTACAGGTCTGGGTGGTAAGTAAATGGTAGCATGCTCCCTAAGTGCCTGGGAGTGAGTGTTGGAAGAAGGAATGATGAGGCAGAAAGGGCCCAAGGTTTGCCACCTAAAAATTATGTAAACTTGGACAAGTCAGTTCTTGTTTTTGAACCCAGTTTCCTCGTCTATGAAACTGGATCATAATATCTGCTCCCCTGGTTTTTGTGGGAATAACGTAAGATCAGGCAAGGCTCTGCTTCATAGTGGGTGCTTGGAAAGTGATCGATAACTATAATTATGATTTTGGGAAAAGCACAGAACAGATGATCACATTCATGAATTGTCCCTGTGGGTGATGCAGACTGTCCTCGTTGGGGTCTAGGGCTTAGGAGTCAGCAACTGAGATCCTTCATCCAGTGAAAAGGGCTCGGAGTGCGCCCTGCACATCGCGGTTCCGGAGGCTGTAGATGACAGGGTTTAGCATGGGGGTGACTACGGTGTACATGACAGTGGCCACACGGCCCCGCTCTGCCTCATACCGGGATGTGGGCTGGAAGTAGACTGTGATGACTGTCCCGTAGAAGAGGCCGACCACTGCCAGGTGGGAGCCACAGGTGGATACAGCCCGGAGCCTCCCAGATGCTGAGGGCAGCCCGAGCACTGCAGCTGCAATGGCCCCATAGGAGGCCAGAATGAGCAGGAAGGGAGTGACCACCACTGCAGCACCCTCAGTGAAGATGAGCAGCTGGATGTGGCGGGTGCAGAGCAGGAGAGCCTTAAGAGAGGCTGGTGGTCACAGAAGAAGTGGGGCACTTGGGGGGAGGCACAGAAGGACAGGTGGGCCATAAGCAGGATATGCAGGAGGGAGTGGAGGTGGGACACCAGCCATGCGGTCCCCACCAGGGCTGTGCACACGGCCCGGGACATCCTTGTGGCATAGTGGAGAGGCTGTCGGATGGCCACGTAGCGGTCATAGGCCATGGCGGCCAGGAGACAGCTATCAGTTACACCCAGGGCAAAGAAGAAGTACATCTGGGTCAGGCAGCCAGCTAGGGAGATGGAGCGGTCGTGGGCCAGCAAGTTGGCCAACATCTTGGGGACAGTGACAGAAGTAAAGCAGAGGTCAGCAAAGGACAGATGGGCCAGCAGGAAGTACATGGGTATGTGCAGGGCTGGACTGGCCCGGATGGCGGCCACAATGAGTCCATTACCCAGGATGCCTGCCACATACAGGCCCAAGAATAGCATGAAGAGAGGCCGCCGCTGTCCAGGGCTTGTTGTCAGTCCCAAAAGGATGAATGGGCCTCCCTCTGAAGACTCATTGGCAGCATCCATGGCTGGGCTGGTTTTCCCCTAGAACCGCAGGGGTTCTTTCTACTCCTGGGTCCTTTCCCCAGTGCCTAAGGAGAAGGGTGAAGGGCGACTACATTTCTCAAGGCTTCCTAGCAATGGGGAAAATCATGGGTTTGGAGTCAGATAGCCCTGGTATTACACACAGGTGTGACTGTGGGCAAGTCATTGTTACCGCCCCGAACCTTCTTCCTTTCTGGCTTTAGGTTTCCCATCTGTAAGATGAGGGAGCTGAACTAGGTGATCTTCTAGGCCACTTCCAGCTTGGATACTTTGTGATTTTAAACAAGGACAGAACAAAAGATGTTGTCCAGGATAGAGGCTGGAGCAGGAAGAAAGTATGGAAGAAAAGACCGAGAGAGGATCAATACAGCAGGTAAGAGCTCTGACCCCCAGGCACTTATTTCAGCAAAGTAAGAATGGGGGGAAACAGAACAAAACAAGATGGGAGGGAGGAACACATGAAAAATAAAAATCCCAAATCTGAGTGCCACATATTCATGTAGAAATATAACTCCCAACGCCTAGACCCAGAACCCCGAGGATAAAGAGAAAAACCCCATACCTCAGGAGGGCATAGAGCACAGGGATCTAATGATATTCCGATAACCAGACTGCCTTCAAGTGTTTCACTGGCAGCAGATGATAGAACACAGTCGAGCACTATCTTCAGATTCTGAAGGAAAAAAAATATTTTGAACTTTGAATTCAATATTAAACCAAAATAATTATCAAGTGTGAGAGAAGAATAAAGATATTTTCAGACCTCCCAAAAAAACAAACAAAAAAAAGAACAAAAGAACCTGGATGATTCCCCACATACCTGGAGAACTTTCCCCCTGAAATCAAGCACTTTTTGAGAATCAAGCTAATGCTCAACCCTTTGTGAGAAACTTGCACAGACAGACAGATGCACCTGCCAGATGGCAACTTGTTTTAACGTCTCCCATTTCTCCCCCGTCTGAATCTCATTGCAGAAATCTTGAACAGTTCTTTAAGGGAGAGTCTTTTTATTTTATTTTATT
>NW_027799998.1:0-283 GCF_054177405.1 Leptonychotes weddellii | reverse complement strand
TTAGCTCACCCAGCTCCCTTTTTATTTAATTTTATTACTTCGGATTATCCTGTTTTATAAAAAATTAATTGGGCTATCAGGGCGCCTGGGTGTCTCAGTTGGTTGAGCGTCTAATTCTTGGTTTCGGCTCAGGTCATGATCTCACAGTCATGAGATTGAGCACTATGGGGGACTCCATGCTCAGTGCGGAATCTTAAGATTCTCCTTTTGCCCCTCCCCCCACTCTTGTGCACATGCTCTCTCTCTCTAAAATAAATAAAATCTAAAAAAAAAAAAAATTAAA
>NW_027799997.1:0-283 GCF_054177405.1 Leptonychotes weddellii | reverse complement strand
GATCATGACCTGAGCCAAAGGCAGTCGCTTAACCAACTGAGCAACCCAGGCGCCCTAAATCACAAGGACCTATCTTGTCTTTTTATAGAAACAAAGGGATAAAAGCAGTAACAAATGGAGGTGTCTGATGTTATTTGAAATTTTATACTCAGAAGGCAAGAATTCAAGAATTAAAGGAATAAAAAATACTTTTGTTGGGCAGAATATCTGCCAAAATAGTAAGAATGGAAAGGATTATTTAAGGATTTATTCAGAATTTTTTTTTTTTAAAGATTTTATTTAT
>NW_027799996.1:0-283 GCF_054177405.1 Leptonychotes weddellii | reverse complement strand
GACTGATAAAAAGAGAGAATTCTGCCTTGGATCAAGTAACAATCTGGCCCTCCCCAAAATTCTAAAATTCCCGTGCCTGACAAGAGTACAAACATTAAACCATTGGTCTAATAACAAACTGATAGTGTTCATGAACCAATATTGGTGGGGAAATATTAAGAAGGCTGCAAAAAGTGCCTACCTTGCTCGTCCCATTGGTCCAAAATACAATCCTGGGAAAGAAATCCATACCTCCTCTGGGCATTTAAACTGCCCAATGAACCCTTTGAGATTTGGCAAGTGG
>NW_027799995.1:0-283 GCF_054177405.1 Leptonychotes weddellii | reverse complement strand
AAAAGTGCTCAACATCGCTCAGCATCAGGGAAATCCAAATCAAAACCTCAATGAGATACCACCTCACACCAGCCAGAATGGCTAAATTAACAAGGCAGGAAATGACAGATGTTGGCGGGAATGCGGAGAAAGGGGTGGGAATGCAAGCTGGTGCAGCCACTGTGGAAAACAGTATGGAGGTTCCTCAAAAAGTTGAAAATAGAGCTACCCTATGACCCAGCAATTGCACTACTGGGTATTTACCCCAAAGATACAAATGTAGGGATCTGAAGGGGTACGTGCA
>NW_027799994.1:0-283 GCF_054177405.1 Leptonychotes weddellii | reverse complement strand
TTCATCTCAAGATCCTCTGCCCGATCACATGTGCGATGGCCCTTTGCAGAAGGTAACATATTCATGGGTTCCAGGGATTAGGACCCGCACACCTTGGGGGGACCATTATTCTGACTACCATAGCCCCCAATTCCTGGCTTGTTTGCTCAGGGTGGGACTGCTTTGGTGACACTGTGACAGATCAGGTTTCAGACCCTGGGAGCTGAGCCATGGCCCAGTAATCTCAGGCTCACTAGCTCAATTCTAGTTTCTGGGCTGAGAAGACGCCTCTTCCCCAGGGGAC
>NW_027799993.1:0-283 GCF_054177405.1 Leptonychotes weddellii | reverse complement strand
TCCCTCAGGGGAAAAGGAAGTAAGATAAAGTGAGTCAAACCACTTCTAAAATTCACTAACTAATGGAATTCGTTCTGGTTTTCTGTCATGCCTGAAATTCATCAAAAGTTCATACTTGACTTTGGAGCTGCTATTGATAAGTAGCTTGAATTGGATAGAAAACCGGGCTTATATCTGAGTCCCTAAATTTTGAGAATTCTAGCAATTTGGTTATTTTTAATAGATCCCATTTAATGTGCTTTGGATTTTTAAAAATTTGAACCCATCTTTAAATGAGGGTTCA
>NW_027799992.1:0-283 GCF_054177405.1 Leptonychotes weddellii | reverse complement strand
CATCGGGCTCCCTGCTCTGCGGGGAGCCTGCTTCTCCCTCTCCCACTCCCCCTGCTTGTGTTCCCTCTCTCGCTGTGTCTCTCTCTGTCAAATAAATAAATAAAATCTTTAAAAAAAAAAAAAAAAGAAAAGAAAAAGCATTAAAAAAAATCATATGATCAATAAAATCTCATAAAGTGTGTATATCATTATGATAGGGACAAAGAAAAATTATGCAAGGATTCACATCTTCTTTCCAGGCCTGCATGCATCCCTTTCCTTGCATCTGCCCGTGGAGGTGAGG
>NW_027799991.1:0-283 GCF_054177405.1 Leptonychotes weddellii | reverse complement strand
TTTATTTATTAGAGAGCGAGCGAGAGAGAAACAGCATGAGAGAGGAGAGGGTCAGAGGGAGAAGCAGGCTCCCCGCTGAGCCGGGAGCCCGATGTGGGACTCGATCCAGGGACTCCAGGATCATGACCTGAGCCGAAGGCAGTCGCTTAACCGACTGAGCCACCCAGGCGCCCCTGAATTGATCCTTTTTAAATTAATCGAAACAAAATGACCCAGAATACGCTCTATTTTGGTAAATGCTCTGTGCACTTGAACAGAATGTGTATACTGCTGTTTTTACACG
>NW_027799990.1:0-283 GCF_054177405.1 Leptonychotes weddellii | reverse complement strand
AAAAAAGAAAAGAAAAGAAAAACTCCCTAGACTGATTTCAAATCATAAGGGCCAAATGTCCCCTATTGCAAAATTTTAATTCAGTGCATGAGGTTCAGCTTGGCATTTATTGTATATTTTGCTCTTTACAGCTTCTGTGGATGTGGGATGCACTAATAACCCAGAGCACTCACGGGCTCTCTCCTTCGGTTGCCCACACTCACTTATACACACACCTCTCCCTCAGATCATAGTCCAATTTTCTAGCAAACAAATTTGCTGATCCAATATGAAATATATTATA
>NW_027799989.1:0-283 GCF_054177405.1 Leptonychotes weddellii | reverse complement strand
AATGAAGCGGGGGAAATCGGAGGGGTGGACGAACCATGAGAGAAGATGGACTCTGAAAAACAAACTGAGGGTTCTAGAGGGGAGGGGGGTGGGAGGATGGGTTGGCCTGGTGGTGGGTATTGAGGAGGGCACGTTCTGCATGGAGCACTGGGTGTTATGCACGAGCAATGAATCATGGCACACTTCATCTAGAACTAATGATGTAATGTTTGGGGATTAACATAAGAATAAAAACAAACAAACAAACAAACAAAAAGTTCCCACTGACTTCTTGCCATTGCTA
>NW_027799988.1:0-3057 GCF_054177405.1 Leptonychotes weddellii | reverse complement strand
GGTCCAGTGTGTCATTTAAAGTCTTTATTTCCTTGTTGATCTTTTGCTTAGACGATCTGTCCATTTCAGTGAGGGGGATGTTAAAGTCCCCCACTATTATTGTATTGTTGTCGATGTGTTTCTTTGCTTTTGTTATTAATTGACTTATAAGAGGGGCTTTTAACGCAGGTTTCTGTGGTTCCGTTGCCAGGCTTCTTCCTCTGGGTCGTTGCCAGTCAAACTGAAAATCCACTATTGGTGCCACTACCAGAGAGAAGACTGGGGGCTCCTTGGAGTCACCTGGCAGACAATTTCTTGTTTTCATAGTACAGGATCTTCCTAAGTCTCTGACCTCACAGAGGATTTGGAAGAAGGGATTTAGGGGCCCGTTTGTAGTCTTCATGAATATATCAGTTCTTAATCTATCCTATGTTAATATCGCAAAGGGAAAAAAATCACTTTTTGAATTTAGAAACGTATATGTTTACTTGATATGTCTATGATAAAATTTGTTCTTTTGGCTACCTTCACTCCTCATGCATCTGTCAGAAGAATACAAATGTTAGTATGTATAAATATTTTTGTTGCCATTCCAAAAGAAAAAAAGGCTCAAATTCTTGACACTAATCTGAAATGAATGTTCTCATTTTGCATGCATTAGGTTGTTGATTGTCTTATGTGCCCTGATGGGACATGAGACTTTTGTGACCCATCATCCAGAATATCTATAGATGGCTATCAAATGGTGAAATGTCATATATATGAATGACTGATCAATTTTCTTAAATTTGTCGGTGGTGCTTACTGGTATGCTGTTAAGGAAAACCACTGGCAATATTTAGACTTTGATTTTTGCAACAGAGTGTATTTGTTAAAAGCATGGGCTTTGGGATCACACAAACTTAGGTTTGTATTCTGTCTCTTCCGTGAGCTCTGTGAGTTAGCACAAATAACATAACCTCTCCAAATCTTTTTTAAAGATTTTATTTATTTATTTGAGAGAGATAGAGTGAGAGAGAGAGAGAGCACAAGAGGGGAGAGCATCAAGGAAGAAGCAGACTCCCCGCTGAGCAGGGAGCCCAATGCAGGACTCGATCCCCGGACTCCAGGATCATGACCTGAGCCAAAGGCAGACACTTAACCTACAGAGCCACGCAGGTGCTCCAACCTCTCCAAGTCTTAAATTCCTCATTGCAAAATGTGATGATAGTAAAATCTATATCATAGACTGTTGTGAGGATTAAATGAGGTAATGCATTTAGAGCCCTTGGCAAGAAGTGTATGCTCAATACATGTTAGCCATTATTACCATTACTTAAGAAATTAACTAAAGGGGGGCGCCTGGATGGCTCAGTCATTAAACGTCTGCCTTTGGCTCACGTCATGATCCTGGGGTCCTGGAATTGAGCCCTGGGTTGGGCTCCCTGCTTGCCGGGAAGCCTGTTTCTCCCTCTCCCACTCCCCCTGCTTGTGTTCCTGCTCTCGCTTTCTCTCTCTCTGTCAAATAAATAAAATCTTAAAAAAAAAAAAAAAAGAAAAAAGAAATTAACTAAAGGTTAGTGTTTCTCAAAATACAGTTGCTAGAATACCTGCATCAGGATCACCTAGAATGTTTGCTTAAAATATTAGGTTCCTGGATTCCAGTCAGATCTCCTGATTCAGAATTTCTTTAGCGGGAATGGTGAGCATAGAATTTGCACAATAGCACTCATTCATAGAGCTCACACACACTAAAGTTTGAGAACCACCACCTCAGAAAGAGTGTGTGTGTGTGTGTATGGGGGGGGGGGTTGCTTTATGCTGTGGTTCAGCCACATTTATGACTAACTGCCATATTCCAGGACCTGCCTTAGGCAAAAGGGAAGTGAATAAGACAGTCCACTTTCAAAATCAGAATGCAAAAACTCTTGTTTTTGTACCAGGTACACTTGCCACTCTGAGAACAATGAACTGAAGAGAGAAGGAAGATAATTCTGTATTTGTGCTATATTGGAAATTTTATTGGAAATCCACAAATCCTCACATACCCATCTTTCAGTGATATAGGGATGCTAAGGTTAAATGCCTCCCCATTTCTTTTTTGTTCTTGCATGAGTGATCTGTATGGAGAGGTAATTTTCATCTGCTTGGTGGATTGCAAAAAATCAAGGTAGGATGATTTTTCCTTCTTTTTAGAAATGCATTTTTAGAGAAATGTTTTCCATTTCTGTATGAAGGAGACTGACGTAGGATAGTTAAAACAACTCTTTGGCTTTAAGGCTTAGTCCAGTCTATTCCAATCATAGGAATCTCCAGAATTTCAATTGCCTTTGAAATTGGACTTTAAGGCATTTTTCTTCCCTAAGAGTGCATGATTTTTTTCAAGTTTACAAAGATCAGTTTCAGTTTTTTTCCTTTAGTGGAGAAAGAGTAAATTTTTTTGTATTGACATATAATGCAGTTTTATAATTTATAATAATCATTTGGCATGTCCATGGATGTCATCAATGAAGGGTTTATGCATTTTCAGAGAAGGCAAGGTTCAGAATTCATATAAACAAGATGCATCTAATTGTTTTTTTTTAAGTTTTTATTTAAATTCCAGTTAGTTAACATATAGTGTAATACTAGTTTCAGATGTAAAATATAGTCATTCAACAATTCCATACAACACACAGTGCTCATCACAAGTGCACTCCTTAATCCCCACTACCTATTTCACCCATCCCCTACCACCTCCCCTCTGGCAACTATCAGTTTGTTCTCTAGAGTTAAGAGTCTGTTTCTTGGTTTTTCTCTTGCTCTCTTTTTTTCCTTTGCTCATTTGTTTTGTTTCTTAAATTCCACATATGAGTGAAATCATATGGTATTTATCTTTCTCTGACTGCCATATTTCACTTAGCTTCATAATCTTTAGCTCCATCCAAGTCATTGCAAATGGCAGTATTTCATTCTTTTTTTAAATTTTTAAAAATTTTATTATGTTATGTTAATCACTGTACATTACATCATTAGTTTTTGATGTAGTGTTCCATGATTCATTGTTTGTATATAATACCCAGTGCTCCATGCAACATGTGCCCTCTTTTTTTTTTTTTT
>NW_027799987.1:0-283 GCF_054177405.1 Leptonychotes weddellii | reverse complement strand
GCTGCGGGGTCGTCCGCATTCGCCCCAGCACTCCTTCGGGGACGGTCGTGCTGTGGATGGGCGTCCTTTGAAGGCACGTTTCACGCGGGGAAGCAGGAGATTTGCTTCGGGGCCTCTGCGCTCAGTCTCTGGGGGAGCAGAGCAACGCGTCCCAAGGTTCCTTCCGCTGTGTGGATTTGCATCTTGGCAGTGACCAGAACAGACCTTCCAGTGGCCCGCGTCCGGGGGGTTCACCGTCTGTCCCAGTTCTCTTTCAGCCAGCAAGAGAAGCCCCGAATTCCAG
>NW_027799986.1:0-283 GCF_054177405.1 Leptonychotes weddellii | reverse complement strand
GGGCGCCTGGGTGGCTCAGATGGTTAAGTGTCTGCCTTCGGCTCAGGTCATGATCTCAGGGTCCTGGGATCGAGTCCCGTGTCAGGTTCCCTGCTCAGTGCAGAGCCTGCTTCTCCCTCTCCCTCTGCCACTCCCTCTGCTTGTGCTCTTCTGTCTATCTCTCTGTCAAATAAATAAATAAAATCTTTAAAAAAAAAAACAATTCTGATTCAATCAAGACAAGAACATGAATTTATATTCTATTGGGGTGAGACAGACAATAAACACATAAACATAGATATAT
>NW_027799985.1:0-283 GCF_054177405.1 Leptonychotes weddellii | reverse complement strand
AGTTTTGGCTCTTACCAGTTGTATTTAATATTGAAGTAGAGGCTTGAGCCAATGTAATAAAGCAAGTAGGAGAAACAAAAGCCGTACAGCTTGGAAAGGAAGAGGTGAATTTGTCTTTGTTAACAGAGAACATATTTGTCTGAGCAGAAAATGCAAGGGTACCTATAAAAAAAAAGCTACTAGAACAAATTGTTTTAAGGAAATCAAATGTACTCCTACCATATGATCCAGCCATTCTACTCCCAGATACGGACCCAAGAGAAATGAAAGCATATGTCTATAA
>NW_027799984.1:0-283 GCF_054177405.1 Leptonychotes weddellii | reverse complement strand
GTAAAACAAAACTTCCCGTCTTCCTCCTCCCACTCACACGAAAGCATTTACGTTGACACAGCGCCATCTGCTGGCACCCCGGACCAGTGCCGCTCATTTCACTCACTCATTGCAGAGCACTAGTAGACCTGCATGAAAGCATGGCACTCTCCTGTCACAAGTCAGAATCATCTCGGGGAATATATATATTTGTTTGTTTGTTTTTTTATGAGAGAGAGAGAGCAGGAGCAGGGGGAGGGGCAGAGGGAGAGGGAGAAACAGACTCCCCACTGAGCCAGGAGCC
>NW_027799983.1:0-283 GCF_054177405.1 Leptonychotes weddellii | reverse complement strand
TCTCTCGCTGTGTCTCTCTCTGTCAAATAAATAAATAAAAACTTAAAAAAAAAAAAAATCGTAAATTTAATACCTTGTAATATCTAACAGTAATCCCCTACACACCCTTCCCCCAAGCCCTGCTCCCTTGCCATTTTCAACTCTGGGATAATTATTTGCAATTTTAAAAGTCTTTATGCCCATTGACTATCTCCATGTCTTTCCCCACTATGGATTATTTTTCAACACCAACCAGTCTGCAAGCAGTCCAACATTATTCTGAAAAGCTTACAAAGGAAACAGC
>NW_027799982.1:0-283 GCF_054177405.1 Leptonychotes weddellii | reverse complement strand
CACTGGGTGTTGTGCACGAACAATGAATCATGGAACACTTCATCTAGAACTAATGATGTAATGTATGGGGATTAACATAAGAATAAAAAAAAAAAAATCTCCCCTCATCTAATCTCCCATGCTCTTTCTTCTTCCACTGGTGTGGTGCAGATTCTCCTGGAAGCCAGATGTGGAATATGGCAGAGCTATGAGAATAAGGAAGTTAGGTTACTAAAGCTGTGCTTGAAAAAGAGCCTCCCGTTAATTAGGAACACCCTTTTGAACTTAACATAAGTAAGAATGA
>NW_027799981.1:0-283 GCF_054177405.1 Leptonychotes weddellii | reverse complement strand
CACTCAGTTTGTTTCCTGTGATTAAGAATTCCTCATATCAGTGAGATCATATGATACATGTCTTTCTCTGTTTGACTTATTTCGCTCAACATAATACCCTCCAGTTCCATCCACGTCGTTGCGATGGAGCCTCCTCCTTCTTCCCCAAGGGCTCCTAACCCTGACATTCCAGTGCAGTCCTTGGTCCTCCTCTCTATCGCATTCAGCCCAGGGCTTCCACACTAGTCCTTCTGAGGATTCTCAAAGGGATATCTCACATTTCCTACAGCCAATCAGTGGAGCA
>NW_027799979.1:0-283 GCF_054177405.1 Leptonychotes weddellii | reverse complement strand
TATTGAAATAGTAAATGGAAACCCTTGGGGATTCTTTCTCTCTGCGGGTCTCTCACCCAGTTCCTCATCAGAGCAGCCCTTTCCGACTTTGAGGAACACAGTTTGAAAATGACTGGCCTTCAGGGACACTAACATTTTGTTGGACATCTCACTAGAAATCTGGTTCACAACCTTTCAACGGCAGAATAGAAAGATCAGAGGAACCATTCTCGGGTATGCATGGAATTGAGCATTAGGGGAAAAGCTTTGGTCTGAGTGTTTTGGATTTGCCCACACAGAGAAA
>NW_027799978.1:0-283 GCF_054177405.1 Leptonychotes weddellii | reverse complement strand
CTGTCCCCAGAGGCGTGCTGTCCACAGAGACCTGAAGGCAGAAACCCCGCTCTTGGAGGCTGACGGGAACATCACGATTGCCCACTCTGGCTTCAGCAACAGATTCGCCGTTTCCAACAGGCTGGACACGGTCTGCGGCAGTCCCCCTGTGCTGCCGCCAGCTCCCCAGGGGAGAACGGAGGGGGGAGTCCTACACGCTCTGGTCAACACGTTCCTGCCTTTTGAGGGACAGAACGTCAAGGAGCTGGGGGGGCGGCACGGAGCAGAAGGCATCACATTCCAC
>NW_027799977.1:0-3057 GCF_054177405.1 Leptonychotes weddellii | reverse complement strand
GGTGGGTATTGAGGAGGGCACATTCTGCATGGAGCACTGGATGTTATGCACAAACAATGAATCATGGAACACTTCATCTAAAACTAATGATGTAATGTATGGGGATTAACATAAGAATAAAAAAAATAACAAAAAAAATAAATAAAAAAAAGATTTCCCCCCACACCTTTATTTACTTTTGAATTTTTTGAATATATAAAGTATCAACATGGTTCTGAAGTAAGAATTATACAAAAAGGTAGACAGAAAAGTACCAAGCCTCTACCCTAAACCCTTCTACTTCACTTTCAAATACTTTGTAAATATAATCACAAACTAGTTTCTGGTTTATCTTTCATGTAATTGCTTGTGGTATTATATTTTGTTTTTGAAAAAATAAGCAAATACATAAATATATTTGTTATTTCCTCATCTTACAACATAGCTAAAATTAAATGTTGCATTTTACTTTTTTTTACTTTGCTTTTGCATTTAATAATATACATTAAAAATAATTTCATTTCTTATTATTTATTGTGGTTTCATAGTCATCCATTGCGTGGGTGGACCATAGTTTATTCAACCAAACAATAGTGCAATTAATTATCCTGTATATATCTATCTTCATATTGTTGGCAGTGTGTCTACAGGGTAACTGATTAGAAGTTGAATTTCTGGGTCAAACACATACATAGTTCTGATGGATTTGCCAAATTTCCCTCCATAAAAGTTTGTACTGATTTGCATTCCCACCTGCAATGTATGGGAATGCGTATTTCCCCACAGTCTTGCCAACAGAAGGTGTTGTTAAATTTATTTTTTGCAGTCTAAAAAGTGAGAAATGATATCTTGGTGTGGTTTAAATTTGCATTTCTCTTATTATGAGTGAAGTTGAACATCCATATTTAGAAGTCATTTTGGATTTTTTAAATGAATTATTTGTTCATTTCTTTGTTCAATTATTATATCAGGTTTGGGTCTTTTCCCTCTAAATTTTAAAGAGAGCATCATATACAGTGATGGCAATATTTGCAAAATGTAACACAGATAAAGGGCTAATATTCCATATATGCTGATTAATACTGTATTAATATATATGGAATATTGCCATACTCTCATATTCCTCAGTTTTGCTCTGGATCATAACATCATAGAAAAGGGGATAGCAGGGGCACCGGGGTGGCTCAGATGGTTAAGCATCTGCCTTCAGCTCAGGTCATGATCCCAGGGTCCTGGGATCCAGCCCCACTTCGAGCTCCTGGCTCAGCGGGGAGCCTGCTTCTCCCTCCCCCTCTGCCTGTCTCCCTGCTCATGCTCTCTCTCGCTCTCTCTCTCTCTCTGTGTCTCAAATGAATAAATAAAATCTTTTAAAAAGGGGGGGGCGATAGCAGAATCATAAGCTTGTTCTCTTTTCTCCCTAAAAACACGTTCTTTTCCTCTTTTCTTCCTAACCACTCTGTCTCCATTCTCTTGTATCTCACTGTCTCCACAAAAGAGTTATCTCTTGCTCACTCCTTAGACAATTTGTCCTTAGGCCTACTGCCTGGGAATGAGGTCCCCAGTGTTTCTGTAAATGAGTTTAGTTTCATTTGAATTTGAAATTTCAGAGTGCAATGTGCTCAGCACGGTCAAAAAGGAATAACATGGGTTTGGTGGTCAAAGTCCATGTGACCCTAAAATTTCTTGCTTCATGGAGAGAAGCATGACTAATAGAAGAACCAGAGTGGTCCTGTAAAGTAAAAAACTTGTCCTTGTTGAGTCTAAGGGCAATCATGTTAAAAAGTAAAGCAGGGGTGCCTGGGTAGCTCAGTTAAGCATTTGACTCTTAATTTCAGCTCAGGTTGTGATCTCAGGGTTGTGAGATCTAGCCCTGGGTTGGGCTCCCTGCTGGGTGTGGAGCCATCTTAAGATTCTCTCCTTCTTTCTCCCATGCCCCTCCCCCCTTCTCTTTCCTTCTCAAAAAAAAAAAAGAGTAAAGCAAAAATTTTTTGGTCCATCAAATTTGTATGTTGTGTGTGTGTGTGTATGTGTGTGTGTAATGAGCTACTAATGAGAGTGTGAATAATGAGGTTTTTACTTCATTACTAGCAGTAAAACTCTTTGAAAAGCATTTTGACAACATGTACATATTAACCTAGTAATTACATAAAAGCTTTAGCTTTGACTATCATCATTGTAGAATTATACTTGGTAGTCCAAAATAAAAAACATTAGAAATGTCTAACACTGAGAGATTAGCTAAGTAAATTATGATGCTTTCACCAAGTAAAATATTATTTAGGCAATAAAATTGTTCCTTGAAAAAATATAATCCCATAGAATAATGTTTATAGCATAATATTAAGTGGAAAAAATGGTATATAATTATATATACAATTTGATTTAAACTGGATTAAAATAATATTCTCAGAAATAAAGGAAAGCATAAAAATTCTGTTTTCAAACTTCTTAGAAAAAAAATTCTGTGCAATGTATCAGTATTTGTGTTTGGGTGTTAAGTCTAAGGGTGAATTATTTTTCCTGGTTTGCTTTTCTGAGATTTCAGATTTTCTTTCCTGAGAATTTATTACTAATATAATGAATGGAATTATGATAAGAAGGTCATACCCATTTATCTCTAAGGTCCTTTCCAAATCCAGCATGGAAATATTTGTATCCCTAATCAAGAGCTTAGATCTAGATAAGAATTTGATATTTCTAAAACCAAGTAGAGGGTGACACATCCTTGCATAAAAACATTGCTTGATTCTGAGAACTGGAGGCAGCTCTGGACCCAGCATGGACTTCAAAGTTGGTCAGAATTGTGTTCAAATAGGGTTATCCATTACTATCTGCCCAACTCTGTACTGGTTATTTAGCTCTTACTGAATTTCAGATTACACCTCTGAAAAATATGAATAATCTTACTTACCCTGTAGGCTTGTTGCAATACTAAATGATGTAATTTTAGAAAATATAGTCATTCAATAAATGAAAAAATAATTATAATTGTCCAATGATATGGATTCCAATATCATAACATACAATGGAATATTATGCAGCCATCAAAAGGAATGAAATCTTGCCATCTGCAACGAC
>NW_027799976.1:0-283 GCF_054177405.1 Leptonychotes weddellii | reverse complement strand
GAGGGGAGGGGGATGGGGGGATGGGTTAGCCTGGTGATGGGTATTAAAGAGAGCACGTACTGAATGGAGCACTGAGTGTTATAGGCAAACAATGAATCATGGAACACTACATCAAAAACTAATGATGTAATGTATGGTGATTAACGTAACATAATAAAAAAAAAAGAAAAAAACTGGTTAGAATATTGAAGAGAACAAGCAATAAAATAGAGAATTTTAACAAAGATATGCATAAAATTCACCAGAGGCATCTATTAAAAAGAATCATATTGGGGGTGGGAGG
>NW_027799975.1:0-283 GCF_054177405.1 Leptonychotes weddellii | reverse complement strand
TAAAAAAAAAAAAAAGAAAAGAAAATTTAGTTTTAAACAAGGCTTTAAAAAATACTGACAGAATACTACCCACATTGAAAAAAACCAAAACGTCCAGATGTTATCTAGCTTCTTGATATATTGTTAAAAATTACCTCAATCGGGCACCTGGGTGGCTCAGTTGGTTAAGCGACTGCCTTCGGCTCAGGTCATGATCCTGGAGTCACAGGATCGAGTCCCGCATCGGGCTCCCTGCTCGGCAGGGAGTCTGCTTCTCCCTCTGACCCTCCTCCCTATCATGCTC
>NW_027799974.1:0-283 GCF_054177405.1 Leptonychotes weddellii | reverse complement strand
GGAAGTGGAAGGAGGTGGCACGTGTCGGTGGTCTGACCCATTCTTGTCATCTAAATCTGTTTTTGTGAGTCATTAAGTACAGATGGAAATGACAAAGCCCTGCCCTCACCATGTGGCCTTCATCCCCACCCCGCCCAGAAGGGCATCTTGGTGAAACCCGCTCTGGAGACACCCGGGGGCCACACTGCTGGCTCAGTCAGGTGCCAGGTCAATGCCTGCATCATGAGGAAATGATAAATCCTTCTGTATCCCCCGTGGTAGGGTATCTCATTCCAAGTTGGCA
>NW_027799973.1:0-283 GCF_054177405.1 Leptonychotes weddellii | reverse complement strand
GTTGCTTGGTGATCTGATGTGGTGGGTTTAAGAGGCTTCAGTGTCCCTGTCTGTCAAATGGGGCCAGGAGAGGGTGCCTGAGGACAAAGCTCCAGTTGTTGTGGCGGAAATGTCCCCGCCCAGAGGCAGATGCTGAATAATGGCTGAGGCTTGTCCTGGTACAGCCCCAGGTGTTAGAGACATGGGGGGGGGTGTGTGTCCACAGCCCCAGGTGTTAGAGACATGGGGAGGGGGGTGTCCACAGCCCCAGGTGTTAGAGACATGGGGGGGTGTCCACAGCCCG
>NW_027799972.1:0-283 GCF_054177405.1 Leptonychotes weddellii | reverse complement strand
ATTTTGTATAAGTTAGTGTGGCATCCACATGAGGTCCTCAGAAAAGGTCCTGGTCTGGCTTTGGAGACAGCACTCAAAAGAAATGAGTGGGTCCATTTCTTCCAAATCTGCTGGTATTTTGTCCAGTGCAGTGCAGGATGGTTAAAAAAAGGGCACGAGTTTTCTCCTATGGGTCCCAGACAAGCTAACTTGTGCAGAACAGAAAAAGACTGGGCAAAAAGAGGCAGAAGTCCCTTTCTATGATATCTGGGCACTGGAACTCTACCTCACTAGAAAGAAGAAG
>NW_027799971.1:0-283 GCF_054177405.1 Leptonychotes weddellii | reverse complement strand
AGAGGATGTGGTCCATATATACAATGGAATATTACTCAGCCATCAGAAAGGATGAATACCCAACTTTTACATCATCTTGGATGGGACTGGAGGAGATTATGCTAAGTGAAATGAGTCTAGCCGAGAAAGGCAATTATCATATGGTTTCACATATTTGTGGAATATAAGGAATAGCATGGAGGACATTAGAAGAAGGAAGGAAAAATGAAGAGGGGGAAATCAGAGGGAGAGATGAACCATGAGAGACTATGGACTCTGAGAAACAAACAGGGTTTTCTAGGGT
>NW_027799970.1:0-283 GCF_054177405.1 Leptonychotes weddellii | reverse complement strand
GTGGATTGACATCCCACTGATATGATCCTACTAACAGCAAGAACGTATGGGAGATAGGAAGAGGAATTATCTTGGCGTTTGAGGTTATTTATTTATTTATTTATTTGAAAGTGAGCAAGTGTGAGAGTGAGTGGGGGAGGAGGCAGAGGGACAGAGGGGGAGAGAATCCCAAGTAGACTGCACTGAGTACAGAGCCAGACGTGGGGCTCGATCTCACAACTGAGATCATGACCTGAGCTGAAATCAAGAGTTGACGCTTAACTGACTGAGCCATCTAGGCACC
>NW_027799969.1:0-283 GCF_054177405.1 Leptonychotes weddellii | reverse complement strand
TGCACCAGCCTCCAAGGCAGACTCCGAGACGGAGCTGAGCTTTGCAGGAAGGCGTACTCCCAGAGGGGGTGAGGGCGCTCACGTGGCAGGGACGGGACTGGGGAGGCTTCTCTGTGCTGAGTTCACAGCGAGTGGCCTGAGGCAGGTCCAGAGGGGGTGGCAGGAGGCTGCACAGACGGGCCTGGTGGCCCCGACCGACCGGCACGAATGGACTGTGGCTGATGGGGAACCAGAAGGCACTGTCTTGTCGGGGCGGCCTGGATGGGGCTGGCAGTGGGCAGGG
>NW_027799968.1:0-283 GCF_054177405.1 Leptonychotes weddellii | reverse complement strand
CTCTGCCAGTGCTGTCTGTCCTTGCCCACACTCCCTGGCAGGCCCTGGGGACGCATGGTCCCTCGCTGAATCCTTGAGGCTGTTTTAGGACAGGGGTGAAGCCTGCCCAGGAGAACCTCCCCATCTCATCTTCCAGAGCCAGGCTCCACGTCCAGGCGGGGGGCTGATGCCCTAGAAAGAACGGTGGGTACAGGTGGCACGCACAGAATCTCCTCTCCTGGATCCACCTCCCCGAGCCATGCCCCCCACCCCAATTTGGGACACGGCACCCAAACTGCCAGCC
>NW_027799967.1:0-283 GCF_054177405.1 Leptonychotes weddellii | reverse complement strand
AGTAATATATGCACAGGGTAATAGTTGTATTCATTTTAAAAAGTTAAAAATGGGAATATGTTCTTTAGACCTATAGTCCTACTATTTTTTTTTTAAAGATTTTATTTATTTATTTGAGACAGAGAGAATGAGAGAGAGAGAGCACATGAGAGGGGGGAGGGTCAGAGGGAGAAGCAGACTCCCCGCCGAGCAGGGAGCCTGATGCGGGACTCGATCCAGGGACTCCAGGATCATGACCTGAGCCGAAGGCAGTCGCTTAACCAACTGAGCCACCCAGGCGCCC
>NW_027799966.1:0-3057 GCF_054177405.1 Leptonychotes weddellii | reverse complement strand
AGCACCCTGACCTAAGGTGTGGGTGCTCCCGCAGGGCAGGTTCACGGTCGGGGTGCGGGGCTGGCCTGGGAGCTGTGGGATTGCATTGGAGGGAGTGCCAACCCAGCATCAGGGTCCCCTTCCATTTCAGAGCTCCTGTCTCAAGCCCAGTCAGTCTTTATGACAACCCTGGGTCACCAGGTTGCTGTCCCCACTGTTTCCACTTACAAGGGAAATGGCTCAGGCCAATTTGCTCCCAGAGAAGTCCTGGGACCCCCGTGGGGCTTATGCCCTGGGCTCCCATGGTGCTCAGATAGCCTCTGGACACGGGTGCGCCCCTGCTGGACAGTGAGCTCCGTGGTGCTGGACCCCAGCGCCTGGCACCAGGCCACCCACAGACCAGAGCCACCTGTGTGTCCGGAGCTGGTGCTGGTGAGACCTGGGGGGTCAGGGCCTGGCTGCTGTCACTCGGCTCAGTGGGGCTGAGCCAGGGTACTCCCTGTGGAGACCACAGAGCCCAGTGGAGCACCTCTTGACCCTGTGTGAGAGAAGGGTCTGGAAGAAGTTCCTCTCCCTCAGCAGGTCGAGTGGAGACCAGGGGAGTGGGGGCCTGCCGGAGGCTCTGTGGCCTGGTCCTCCCACGGCCACGGCCTCCTAACTCAGTAAGGCCCGGTGGGGTTCCTTCTTTTTTCCCATTAGAAACAACATAACAGTATACAGACATGCGAGATTCCCTAGGGGTATTTTTGGGGTACCTTTTTAGGAGTGGAATTGGTGGGTCAAAGGCACCACATTTACAGTTTGACAAGCAAGGGAGGGTAAAACTCCATGGTGCCTCCAAAATGAGCTGCTAATATCTTAATGCAGCTCTCATTATAAACAGGACTCCTGTGTTCACTCTCCATGTCTATTTTAAACATTTATATTTATTTTATTTTTAAGTAGGCTCCACACTGGGTGTGGAACCCAACACCGAGCTTGACCTCATGACCCTGAGATCCAGTCCTGAGCTGAGATCAAGAGTCAGATGCTTAGGGGCGCCTGGGTGGCTCAGTTGGTGAAGCGACTGCCTTCGGCTCAGGTCATGATCCTGGAGTCCCGGGATCGAGTCCCGCATCGGGCTCCCTGCTGGGCGGGGAGTCTGCTTCTCCCTCTGACCCTCCCCCCTCTCATGTGCTTTCTCTCTCTTTCTCAAATAAATAAATAAAATCTTTTAAAAAAAAAAGAGTCAGATGCTTAGGCACCCTTCTTCGTATTTGTTTTAAAATTTTCATCTTGAGGGCGCCTGGCTGGCTCAATTGGTGGTGTGTGACTCTTGATCTCGGGGTTGTGAGTTTGAGCCCCCGTTGGGCATAGAGAGGACTTAAAAAATATTAAAATTTTCATCTTGGAGTACTTTGGCAGTATGGAGTCCCATGTACCCTTCACCCGGTGCCCCTCGTGGATAGCTCGTCAGAAGCAAGAAATTCACTTGTGCACATTTGCATTAACTGCACTCCAGACCTTAGTCCAGTCTCCTGGGCTCCTCCACTAAGGTCCTTCTCTGTCCCAGCACTTGTGTAACCATGTTGTCTCACTCTCTCAAAATCTAGGACACTTCTTCGGTTGTTCCTTGTGTTTCATGACCTTGACAGTTTGGGGGACTGCTCAGGTATTTTGTAAGATGGGCTGAGGTCAGACAAGGGTTATGGGTTTTGGGGAAGAACACAGAGTTGAGAGAGAGTAGAGAGTTGAGTCTTCCTGTCATCTCCCATCAAGGGTCCCTGACGCTACCCAGACATCACCCTGAAGTTGACCTTGATCTTGACCAAGGGCTAAGGTGGAGTCTGCCAGGCCTCCCACACTCAGGTCATTGCCCTCCCCTTCCCTGCTCTGTTCTTTGGAAGTGAGTCCCTGAGTCCAGCCTACACTTGGGGGGGAGGGGTTTATTTAGAAAATAATTTTTCATATAGAAAAGCATAAAAAAGAAAGGACGCATGGCCTGTAATGAGACTGCTTGGTACCTGCTGACATTTAAAAAGAAGAACAGAGCGGGGCCCCTGGGGGGCTCAGTTGGTTAAGCCTCCTACTGGATCTCCGCCCAGGTCTTGATTTCAGGGTCCTGAGTTCAAGCCCCACATTGGGTTCCGTGCTGGGTGTAGAACCTACTTAAAAAAATTTTTAAAAATAAATAAGAATAAAAGTAATAAATACGCATGGGTTTCAAAAAAAAAGTCGAATGGTATAGAAAGTATTATTAAAACTATTAAAACCAAATGTAAAGTCTTTACTGTCTTAAAAAAGAAGCTAGGGCCATCCCAGCATGTGTATACACACGTACATATGTTCACGTATGTTCACGTACACACACACACACACACACACACTCACACACTGCAGCCTTGGTTCTGAGCCTGTCCTGTCTGGGACACCTTCCCTGTGGGCACAGGGGCCTGGGGCATCTCTGCTCACCTGTGGCCCCCAGGCCTGCCTCCCCTCTATAGCCAGTGACTGCCCCCTGCCCCGCTCTGGTCTTGCAGCCGGGTGAGTGCCCTCCTGACCCCGTGAGTGCCACCAGAGCAGGGTAGAGACAGGAAGAAGGGAGGGACTGGCTGCCACAAGTGCTCGGGCCACCTCAGTATTTCCCCCAAACTCTCTGCTGTCTCAGCTTTGCCCACTTCTCCAGCCTCTGCCAGCATTGATTTCCTCATCTGTGAAATGGGGGTGACAACTCAAAGGGTCATAGTGAGAACAGAGTAAGAAAACAAGGCAGAGGTGAGCGTGGGGCGGGGATCAGCGGGCGCTGGGGCTTGTACACACGCGGGCTGCTCAGGGTGTGAGCACGCACGTCCCGTGGGTAGAACACAGGCCCCCATACAGGGACTCCTGCCTGCAGACCGGCCAGCATGGCCCACAGATGAAGTCCACAGGCCCGAGATCCTGATAATCGCTGGGAGGCATGTCTTGTCCGGAGCCATGCAGCCTGCTGGGGCCACCAGGATGGCAGCCCTGACCCGTCTACTCACACCCTCTGCCCATAGGAAGAAGGCGCATCCTTAGCCATCACCCCATGTCCCTGTAGCAGCCCTGAGTGCAGCC
>NW_027799965.1:0-283 GCF_054177405.1 Leptonychotes weddellii | reverse complement strand
CTTAAGGAAGCAGTGAAAAGAAAGATGTTAATTGAAGATGAAGTAGAGTAGCAAACAGGTAGAAACCGCCCAAACGTGCAGCACATGGAGGAATGCTTATGAAGCTTCGAATCCATGAAATAGCGCCTATCTGTATGAACCGTATGTTGTGTAGACAGCACAGCAAACGGTGAAAAGGCTATTACTGGGGTGTTCTGTGAAGGAGGCTGAGTCTGGCGCTGCAGACAAGATGTAGACGTGAAGAAACAGTCCCCACGGTGTGCCTCGGTAGCCTGTGTGGGGA
>NW_027799964.1:0-283 GCF_054177405.1 Leptonychotes weddellii | reverse complement strand
CTTAAGTACTTTTATAATATAACTCTATTTGGAGTCAAGGGGATGAGAAATATGCTTATTGCCAAGTGCAGTGTATATGGGGTTTGTGTGTGTGTGTGTGTGTGTAAGAGAGAGGATAGACAAACTGACAGACTTACCAAATCCATATTAATTCCTCATCACCCATAGCGTGAAATCAGTAGATAGTGTCTAAAATGGGGAATTCAAGAAGAGGTGTTATATGCACATTAGAGACTTGGAGCTCAGTATCAAAAGAATGAGCAAAAATAGTTCAAAGCTCTGG
>NW_027799963.1:0-283 GCF_054177405.1 Leptonychotes weddellii | reverse complement strand
TCCCAGGTGCTCCCTCCTCTGAGGCTCCCTCCCTCCTCTGTGTGGTCACTGTGGGCTGGCAGGTCACTGTGGGTCTGAGACCGAGGGTGTCCCCAAAGGTATTGCCTAAGAGAGCAGGATTCCAGTGCTAACAACTCAGGAGAAATCCACCGGAACCGGCCGGGTCTGACACTTCCGTGGACCTGTGGGGCCAGCCTGTCCTCGTTCAATCCACGTGTTCCTGCAACGGGGTCACTTTGGTACAGGAGACCCGGTGACCCGGGCTGTTTCCCTAGGGGGCCCT
>NW_027799962.1:0-283 GCF_054177405.1 Leptonychotes weddellii | reverse complement strand
GGGCGCCTGGGTGGCTCAGTTGGTTAAGCGACTGCCTTCGGCTCAGGTCATGATCCTGGAGTCCCGGGATCGAGTCCCGCATCGGGCTCCCTGCTCAGCAGGGGGTCTGCTTCTCCCTCTGCCCTCTTCCCTCTCGTGCTCTCTGTCTCTCATTCTCTCTCTCTCAAATAAATAAATAAAATCTTTTAAAAAAAAAAAAAGAAATGAAGAGATAAATTTATTGCAGTGAAGGAAAATGAATAGATTTTCTTATAATTTATTTTACTATCCAAGAAAATAAGTG
>NW_027799961.1:0-283 GCF_054177405.1 Leptonychotes weddellii | reverse complement strand
GCACAAACAATGAATCATGGAACACTACATCTAAAACTAATGATGTAATGTATGGGGATTAACATAACAATACAAAATTTTTTAAAAAAAGTATGTTTTAAGGAGCCAAATTATTTGAGAATCTCCCAAGATGCTTTCTTTTGCTCCTACAATTACTTGATCTCTTAAAGACAGGAATTGGTTGCCTATTTTAAGATTCACTGGATAAAACTGAGGGCAAAAAATGTGGATGAAAATAGGAAAAATAATTCAAGTATCCAAGATCGGGGCAGTTTCTGTTATG
>NW_027799960.1:0-283 GCF_054177405.1 Leptonychotes weddellii | reverse complement strand
ATGTTCCCTGTGCTGTACTCTTCATCCCTGCTACTTATTTATTTATAACTGGAAGTTTGTACCTCTTAATCCTCCTCACGGGGTGCCTGGGTGGCTCAGATGGTTAAGCGTCTGCCTTCGGCTCAGGTCATGATCCTGGAGTCCTGGGATCGAGTCCCACATCAGGCTCCCTGCTCAGCAAGGAGTCTGCTTCTCCCTCTGACCCTCTCCCCTCTCATGCTGTTTCTCTCTCGCTTGCTCCCTAAAAAATAAATAAAATCTTTAAAAAAAAAAAATTAATCCT
>NW_027799959.1:0-283 GCF_054177405.1 Leptonychotes weddellii | reverse complement strand
CTTGCTGTGAATTTTTTGGATTCATCTTACTGTCAGCTCTCCAGGCTCCCTGGACCTGGATATCTGTTTCTTTCCCTAGGTTAGGGATGTTTCTGCTATTATTTCTTCAATTACATTTTCTGCCCCTTTCTCTCTTTCCCCTCCTTCTGAGACTCCCTAATGTGAATGCTGTTGCAATTGATATTGTTCCTCAAGCTATCTTAACTTAAAATAAATTGTTTTTGTTTCTTTTTGCTGCTCTGTGTGAGGTCTACTGTCCTGTCTTCTTGAGAGCTGATGCTTT
>NW_027799958.1:0-283 GCF_054177405.1 Leptonychotes weddellii | reverse complement strand
GTTATTTTTTTCAATGACCATTTTTTAATGTTCTGATTAGAGACTTTGGAGTTTTTTCTTGACTAAAACACTCAGATGATGAATAGCACTTCGGAAGGGCAGACTGTAGTAGACACTGCTGGAGTTTCTCTTCAATCCTCCTCGGTTATTTTGACTAGCTCTGAGCATCCTTTGTCAGCTTCTGTAAGCTTTACTTCTAGTAGCTTGTACCTGAGCCCTTAAGAATGCCCGAGGGCACTGGGAGAGAGTGGTGTCTGGGAGCTTTAATTCTCACTCTTCCCCA
>NW_027799957.1:0-283 GCF_054177405.1 Leptonychotes weddellii | reverse complement strand
TAGAGTCACAGTTTTATGCACATCTTTGGTGCCACTAATAATAATGAAGTAAATGAATCTGGGGTAGATATTTTAATGTCTGTCATGCTTTTAAGGTGAAGCCAAGTGCTGTGCTAAGTGAAGAGAGTAGCAGTGCCCTACTAAAAAAAGCATAATCCCAAGGACTGACCAAGAGTCAGAATTCACATTTCATTTGGCAATGTTGGGTTTGTTTGGGGTTTTTTTGCTGTTTTTTTTTTTTTTTTAATCATCTACCAAGAAGAGTTGATGTGCCACATTATTA
>NW_027799956.1:0-283 GCF_054177405.1 Leptonychotes weddellii | reverse complement strand
GCACAAATGTTTTACCTAATCTTCACAAACATCTGAGGTGACTATCATCCCATTTTATAAACAAGCAAACTCAGGCTCAGGTAGTGACTTGGCCAGGGTCATACAACTCTGACTGACAATCTGGGATCAGGAAACTTGTCTGCCTGACTCCGAGGCCAGTGCTGTCAATCAATACATGCCTCTCAGTTGACCTGGACTCATGTGCTCGCTCTCATTCTCTCTCAAATAAATAAATAAAATCTTTAAAAAAAAAAAAAGATTTAAGTTCCCTGGTTAGCTTTCA
>NW_027799955.1:0-3058 GCF_054177405.1 Leptonychotes weddellii | reverse complement strand
GCCCTGGAACCATCCCCCCAAAAAAAGTCTGTTAAGCTCATGAATGTCTGGTATATGGGAAATGGTTGTTGTTATAGAAGCCAAGGGAGCTTTGTCGTATCAGGGCTGACTTGGCGTGGCAGAGTAGCCCAAGAGAACTCCAAATCCCAATAGACAATGGAGGCCAAAGGAACATCAGCTTCCCCTGGACTGAACAGAAATCGGAAGGAAGGTTTGGGTTTCCACTGGGTGACAAAGTGAGGGATCCAACACCATTTCAAAACCAAAGGGCAGGGAATTCTGTGGATGGATATCAGGTCATGGAGACATCTCAATACATAAAACAGATAAAAACGGGGGTGCTTGGCTGAAGTAGGCAGGGGTGAGGGAGATGGGGGTCAAGGACTGGGGGGATAGGGGGACATTCATTGGGGCCTGTGCCCTCAGCCTCCCCCCACAACTGAGGGACCTCTGGAAAATGCCGTGTGCAGCCCATTTTACAGATTAGAAAACAGAGGCCCAGAGCAGTAAAGTCACTAACCCAAGGTGACCCAATTAAGAAAGCAGTCTGGTCTCCCGGCACCCAGTTCAGACTCTGTCCATGACCATGTGGCACTTGTTTGGGTGACTTACTTCAGCACGTTAATTGGGTAGAACCAATAAGATCAGAGCCTTGAGAGAGTAAAACACAGGGCATCTCATTTGGGCATTGGTATGTGGAAGTTGGAAAGGAGTGAGGAATGGGACATCCTATGGGGAGAAACTGACATGCATTGCAAGGAAAAAAAAAAAAAACAGGCAGGCAAGTCTTAGCTTCTAGAGAATCTGTACAGGGCTGAACTGTCCACGTGAGGAAGGTCGGTGGGAGCGTGCCAGGCTCAGGCGGCGGGTGTCCCTGTAAAGCTTTAGGACAAATGGCCTCCTCTCAACTTCTCCTAATGAGACCATGGGAGGATTTACGGTTGTTAAAGAAACTGCTGAAACAGGTCAAAAGATATATATTGTGCCAAGACACCAACAATTTGCCTCGGTTTAATTTCCACCTTGTGCCTTCCTGCCTGTTTTTATCAGGCCCATGGTGAAGCCTCTCTCGAAGAGAGCAAAGCCAAGGGGCAATGGCTTCTACGCCCTTCCCAACTGCTTTCCCCCGACTGCCTGAGCAGACAGCTCCCAGGCGGCACACTCGTCATCCGGCTTTTGGGTGGATTTTTGCAGACTCCGAGCTCCGAAGTTTACAGTGGGCTCGGGTGAGAGCGGAGCCGGGAACACAGGCAGGGAAGCGGAGTCCGCTCTGGCGGGCACGATGTCACACCCTGGTGTTATAAGCAGTCAAAGCCACACCTCAAGCACACACGTCTCTAAGGAGAGCGGGCACATGTGCATGGCCAGAGGCTGAATGCGAATTCTGGGTGACGCAGCAGTAAGAGGCCCTCCAGACGCCGCATGAAGATGTGCCCCGTGTGTCCCGTCCACGGGAGAGAGCATCCCGCCCGCCCTAAGTGCCCACGGAGTGGTTTGGCACCGTGCACCTTTACGCCTGGCCCCCCTCCGGACAGTCCCGACAGAGTCTGGCCCCTGGCACTGCATTCTGAAAACCACTGAACCCTATTGTGTCTATCAGCCTCAGCAGGGGGAGCGAGTCGAATCTGGCAGATCAGCCAAAGGTTCACGAGATGAGGGTGCCCCAAAATCCACCTGCTCCCGAACCCCAGGCTTCAGCCAGAAGGATTCTGAGCCGGCAGACGAGGCTATGGAAAAGCACCTTCTGGTAAAGGTGATCCCTCTGGGAGAAGCAGGTTTCCTACGGAGTCCTCTGTGTGTCGTGCCAGGGGAAGCCCGGTGCCCTAACAGTGAGGAACCAAGCTACTCTCAGCTCAGATGGCCACTCTCAGTGGTGGGCACTGGCACGGGGACAGTGACAGTGGTCCCAGCAGCCTTCCCCTCCACTGCTGGACCTTTCCCAGCTCTCTTCTTCACGTGGAAAAGCCAGCAGAATGGTCTTGAGGCCGAAAGGTGTGACAGGGAGCTCCCTGACCTGTGTCTACAAGCCCTGAGGAGGTCTCTGCCAGACTGCCCTCCCCACAGTGACCATGGTCATGCCACACTTCGTCTCCTCATGATCCCATCACAGAGCCCGGGATGGTCCTCCTCCCCTCGCATGAAAGCATCACTCAAGATGAGGGGTGTGTGGGTTTCCCAGCTCACTACTATGTGTGCCCATAGTCACCGATCCTCCTCTGACCAGAGCCAAGGCGAAGGTGGCAGGTGGCTCCGTGGTTTAAACAGAGCTGGGCAAACCCCAGGCCCCCAGAATTCCTGGGCTCCATTACGTGATGTTTCTTTTCTGCCGCTATTTAGGGTGACGTGCCATGTGACAAAAGATACCTAAGACACTGACTCTACACAATTATTATTTAAATATACCAAACCTCTGTACCCTCAAAATTCACCATAGTGACAACTGTATTGTTTCTCTGGAGAATTCAAACACAACACACTTCCACTTATTTCCATGTGGTGGGTCTTGTGTTTTCATGCTTTTTATCGTATGGTCCAGGCTTCCTTCGAGATTTGAAGTCATCACCTTTACCATATAATAGAGGCTTTCATCTACATTTGGGTCTATGCCTGGATTTTTTTAATTCTTTCTCTATTTCTTTCTTCGTATTCTCTTTTGAAAGAAACACACTCTCAAATTATAGTCTCTTCTTTTTTTTCTTTCCAAGTTTTTATTTAAATTTCAGTTTGTTAACGTAGAGTGGAATACTAGTTCAGGTAAAGAACGTTGTAACTTATCACCTACATACAACACCCAGCACTCATCAGGACAAGTGCCCTCCTGAATCCCCATTTCACGTGCCCCCCTGCCCACCTCCCCAAATTATGGTCAACCTGTTAATATTGGTAGAAAAAGCTCTCCAGCATTACCCCTTTTTACAATATTGTTTGTCTTCTTACCAGTTTATTTTGTCAGTTGAACTTTGTAATCATGCAACAGTATTCCCAAAGTTGATGTTTCAGATTTCCATGGGTGACATGAAGAATTTATAGATTTATCTGGGGACTATGGACATAAAGA
>NW_027799954.1:0-283 GCF_054177405.1 Leptonychotes weddellii | reverse complement strand
CAGCCGACCTCTTCCACATTTCTGCCCCTAAGCTTCTCATGTACAGAACTTGGCAACCGCCTCCCATCCCTCCGCCCCAGCTAGGAAGGTTAGTGGAGGCCAAGGCTGTTGTTTTTCATGATAATTATCTCCATTGGAAAAGGACTGCTCCTCACTGACTTCAATCAGGAGTTAAGCTTCAGGAGACACAAGTCTTAGGTGAGCAGAGCTTAAATTCTGCACACTTCTTTCCCCTCTGCAACAGGTGACGCAGGGATCACTAAGACCTCAGTTCCGTGACCTA
>NW_027799953.1:0-283 GCF_054177405.1 Leptonychotes weddellii | reverse complement strand
AGCTGCCTGCCTAGGCCGGGCAGGACCCCACAGCAGCCTGTTGTGTGGTTCAGCAGACCTTTGATGCTCATCAGTCCCCAAACCCCTGCATGTAGAGATGTTTGTCCAGGCTCCTGGCTCTGTCCTAAAGATGGTCTCCATTAAGGTTCTTTAATGGAATCCTGTGCTCGGCCACACACCATAAGTAGCTGCTTTTTCATCTTAATGATGTTGAACATCTCCCTTGAATAGATTTTTGGACACAGGTGGACAAACTGCCTTTTCTTGGGTGTGTGCGTTCGCC
>NW_027799952.1:0-283 GCF_054177405.1 Leptonychotes weddellii | reverse complement strand
TATGATCCTACTAACAGCAAGAACGTATGGGAGATAGGAAGAGGAATTATCTTGGCGTTTGAGGTTATTTATTTATTTATTTATTTATTTATTTATTTATTTATTTGAAAGTGAGCAAGTGTGAGAGTGAGTGGGGGAGGAGGCAGAGGGACAGAGGGGGAGAGAATCCCAAGTAGACTGCACTGAGTACAGAGCCAGACGTGGGGCTCGATCTCACAACTGAGATCATGACCTGAGCTGAAATCAAGAGTTGACGCTTAACTGACTGAGCCATCTAGGCACC
>NW_027799951.1:0-283 GCF_054177405.1 Leptonychotes weddellii | reverse complement strand
GAAAACCATGGTAATTTAGCAGGTAATCAAAGACATTGAGAGCAGTGCTTGTCATGATTTCAAAGGAGTGTAGAGTATTTTCTTTCATTTCCTCTACTGTGGATCGGTTCTCTTCCAGTTTCCCCCTCCCACTTGTTGTTTGTGAGGGCTTTGGGCTCTATCTTCTTTCCTTGTATATATAAAAAATCTTTTTTTTTTTCCATTTTTTTTTTTATTCTTATGTTAATCCCCATACATTACATCATTAGTTTTAGATGAAGTGTTCCATGATTCATTGTTTGTG
>NW_027799950.1:0-283 GCF_054177405.1 Leptonychotes weddellii | reverse complement strand
CAGCCGACCTCTTCCACATTTCTGCCCCTAAGCTTCTCATGTACAGAACTTGGCAACCGCCTCCCATCCCTCCGCCCCAGCTAAGAAGGTTAGTGGAGGCCAAGGCTGTTGTTTTTCATGATAATTATCTCCATTGGAAAAGGACTGCTCCTCACTGACTTCAATCAGGAGTTAAGCTTCAGGAGACACAAGTCTTAGGCGAGCAGAGCTTAAATCCTGCACACTTCTTTCCCCTCTGCAACAGGTGACGCAGGGATCACTAAGACCTCAGTTCCGTGACCTA
>NW_027799949.1:0-283 GCF_054177405.1 Leptonychotes weddellii | reverse complement strand
TATTCCTTATGTTCCACAAGCCATATGATAATTGCCTTTCTCTGCTTGACTTATTTCACTTAGCATAATCTCCTCCAGTCCCACCCATGTTGATGTAAAAGTTGGGTATTCATCCTTTCTCATGGCTGAGTAATATTCCATTGTATATATGGACCACATCTTCTTTATCCATTCATCTGTTGGAGATGCCCTTCATTGCTTTTCCTGTCAGCAGATTCTTTTCAGCTGTTATTCCATCTACTGAGCATTGAATTTCAGGTTGTTTTACATTTTTATTTTAATT
>NW_027799948.1:0-283 GCF_054177405.1 Leptonychotes weddellii | reverse complement strand
ACTAATGATGTAATGTATGGTGATTAACGTAACAATAAAAAATAATTAAAATAAAATAAAATTGTAACTGAACAGACATTTTTTCAGTGAAGACCCAGATGGCCAAGAGGTGCATGAAAAGGCACTTGGCAACACCAATCATGCAAATAAAAACCACACTAAGCGTATAGAAGTGTTGAATCACTCTACTGTACATCTGCAACTAATAGAACGCTGTATGTTAGCGAACTGGAATTCAAATAAAAACTTTGAAAAACACAGAAATGGCCTCACACCTGTTGGA
>NW_027799947.1:0-283 GCF_054177405.1 Leptonychotes weddellii | reverse complement strand
TCAAAGTCCTTCCTTGAGCCGGGTCCTGAATATTAACAGTTTGAGTATAAAACACATTAGAGGCATTTCTCTAAGGGATGGAAAGACAATGAAAGGATACTTTTTAAAAAAATTTTATTATGTTATGTTAATCACCATACAGTACATTATTAGTTTTGGATGTAGTGATCCACGATCCATTGTTTTCATAGAACACACAATGCTCCATGCAATACGTGCCCTCCTTAATACCCATCACTGGGCCAACCCATCCCCCCACCCCCCTCCCCTCTAAAACCCTGTT
>NW_027799946.1:0-283 GCF_054177405.1 Leptonychotes weddellii | reverse complement strand
TTCATTTTTGCTTTTGTTTCTCTTGCCTTTGGAGATATGTCTTGAAAGAAGTTGCTGTGGCCGATATCAAAGAGGTTACTGCCTATGTTCTCCTCTAGGATTTTTGATGGATTCCTGTCTCACATTGAGGTCTTTCATCCATTTTGTGTTTATCTTTGTGTATGGTGTAAGAGAATGGTTGAATTTCATTCTTCTGTATAGAGCTGTCCAATTTTCCCAGCACCATTTATTGAAGAGACTGTCTTTTTTCCATTGGACATTTTTTCCTGCTTTGTCAAAGATT
>NW_027799945.1:0-3058 GCF_054177405.1 Leptonychotes weddellii | reverse complement strand
TTTTGTGCCAGTACCATGCTGTCTTGATGATGACAGCTTTGTAATAGAGCTGGAAGTCCGGAATTGTGATGCCGCCGGCTTTGCTTTTCTTTTTCAACATTCCTCTGGCTATGCGGGGTCTTTTCTGGTTCCATACAAATTTTAGGATTATTTGTTCCATTTCTTTGAAAAAAGTGGATGGTATTTTGATGGGGATTGCATTAAATGTGTAGATTGCTCTAGGTAGCATTGACATCTTCACAATATTTGTTCTTCCAATCCATGAGCATGGAACGTTTTTCCATTTCTTTGTGTCTTCCTCAATTTCTTTCATGAGCATTTTATAGTTTTCTGAGTACAGATTCTTTGTCTCTTTGGTTAGATTTATTCCTAGGTATCTTATGGTTTTGAGTGCAACTGTAAATGGGATCAACCCATTAGTTTGTCTTTCTTCTGTCTTGTTGTTGGTGGACAGAAATGCCACTGATTTCTGTGCATTGATTTTATATCCTGCCACTTTACTGAATTCCTGTATGAATTCTAGCAGTTTCGAGGTAGAGTCTTTTGGGTTTTCCACATAAAGTATCATATCATCTGCAAACAGTGAGAGTTTGACTTCTTTGCCGATTCGGTTGCCTCTTATGTCTTTTTGTTGCCTGAATGCTGTGGCTAGGACTTCTAGTACTATGTGAATAGCATTGGTGATAGTGGCCATCCCTGCCATGTTCCTGACCTTGGGGGAAGCCTCTCAGTTTTTCCCCATTGAGAATGATATTCGCTGTAGGTTTTTCTTTTTCTTTTTTTTTTTTTTAAGATTTATTTATTTATGTGAGAGAGCGAGAATGAGAGAGAAAGAGAGTACATGAGAGGGGGGAGGGTTAGAGGGAGAAGGAGGCTCCTCGCCGAGCAGGGAGCCCGATGCGGGACTCGATCCCAGGACTCCAGGATCATGACCTGAGCCGAAGGCAGTCGCTTAACCAACTGAGCCACCCAGGCACCCCACGCTGTAGGTTTTTCATAGATGACTTTTATGATATTGAGGCATGTACTCTCTTTATACTCTGAAGAGTTAATCAAGAAAGGAGCTGTACTTTGTCAGATGCTTTTTCTGCATCTATTGAGAAGATCATATGGTTCTTGTTCTTTCTTTTATTAATGTATTGTATCACATTGATTGATTTGCAGATGTTGAACCAACCTTGTAGCCCAAGGATAAATCCCAGCTGGTCGTGGTGAATAATCCTTTTAATGTACTGTTGGATCCTATTGGCTAGTATTTTGGTGAGAATTTTTGCATCAGTATTCATCAGGGATATTGGTCTGTAATTCTCCTTTTGACGGGGTCTTTGATTTTGGTATCAAGGTAATGGTGGCCTCATAAAATGAGTTTGGAAGTTTTCCTTCCATTTCTGTTTTTTTTTTTTTTGGAACAGTTTCAGAAGAATAGGTATTAATTCTTCTTGAAATGTTTGGTAGAATTCCCCTGGGAAGCCATCTGGCCCTAGGCTTTTGTTTGTTGGGAGATTCTTGATGACTGCTTCAATTTCCTTAGTGGTTATAGGTCTGTTCAGGTTTTCTATTTCTTCCTGGTTCAGTTTTGGTAGTTGATACATCTCTAGGAATGCATCCATTTCTTCCAGGTTATCTAATTTGCTGGCAAATAGTTGCTTCTAATATGTTCTTATAATTGTTTGTATTTCTTTGGTGTTGGTTGTGATCTCTCCTCTTTCATTCATGATTTTATTTATTTGGGTCATTTCTCTTTTCTTTTTGAGAAGTCTGGCCAGGGGTTTATCAGTCTTGTTAATTCTTTCAAAGAACCAGCTCCTAGTTTTGTTGATCTGTTTTACTGTTCTTTTGGTTTCTATTTCATTTATTTCTGCTCTGAGTTTTATTATTTCTCCTCTCCTGCTTGGTTTAGGCTTGATTTGCTGTTCTTTCTCCAGCTCCTTTAGGTGTAGGGTCAGGTTGTGTATTTGGGACCTTTCTTGTTTCTTGAGAAAGGCTTGTATTGCTATGTACGTTCCTCTTAGGACTGCCTTTGCTGTATCCCAAAGATTTTGAACAGTTGTGTTTTCATTGTCATTGGTTTCCATGAATTTTTCTTTAATTCTTCTTTAATTTCCTAGTTGCCCCATTCATTCTTTAATACTATGCTCTTTAGCCTCCATGTATTTGAGTTCTTTCCGACTTTCCTCTTGTGATTGAGTTCTAGTTTCAAAGCATTGTGGTCTGAAAATAGGCAGGAAATGATCCCAATCTTTTGGTATTGGTTGAGACCTGATTTGTGACCTAGGATGTGATCTATTCTGGAGATTGTTCCATGGGCACTAGAGAAGAATGTGTATTCTGTTGCTTTGGGATGGAATGTTCTGAATATATCTGTGAAGTCCATTTGATCCAGTGTGTCATTTGAAGTCTTTATTTCCTTGCTGATCTTTTGCTAAAATGATCTGTCCATTTCAGTGAGGACGTTGTTAAAGTCTCCTACTATTATTGTATTGTTGTGATGTGTTTCTTTGCTTTTGTTATTAATTGGCTTATATAATTGGCTGCTCCCATGTTAGGGGCATAGATATTTACAATTGTTAGATCTTCTGTTGGATAGACCCTTTAAGTAGGATATAGTGTCCTTCCTCATCTCTTATTATAGTCTTTGGTTTAAAATCTAATTTGTCTGTTATAAGAACTTAGAGCCACCAATCTTTTATTTTTTTATTATTATGTTAATCACCATACATTACATCATTAGTTTTTGATGAAGTGTTCCATGATTCACTGTTTGTGTATAACCCCCCGTGCTCCATGCAGAACATGCCCTCCTTAAAACCCATCACCAGGCTAACCCATCCCCTCATGCCCCTCCCCTCTAGAACCCTCAGTTTCTTTCTCAGAGTCCATAGTCTCTCATGGTTCGTCTCCCCCTCCAATTTCCCCCCTTCATTCTTCCCCCCTGCTACCTCCTTCTTCTTTTTTTTTTATTATGTTACGTTAATCACCATACATTACATCATTAATTTTTGATGTAGTGTTCCATGATTCATTATTTGCATATAACACCCAGTGCTCCATGCAGAAC
>NW_027799944.1:0-283 GCF_054177405.1 Leptonychotes weddellii | reverse complement strand
CCTGTCTATTCTACAAGTTCCCTTTCGGGGCCTTAGTTTTTTTATTTGTTGATTGGAGGTCTCTGAGGAGGGTCCGTGGTTCTTTGTGTTTTTTTTTAAAGATTTTATTTTTAAGTGATCTCCACACCCAACATGGGGCTCTTACACCCCGGAGATCAAGCATGTTCCACCGGCTGAGCCAGCTAGGCGCCCTGAGGGTCTCTGGGTCTTTCTTTCTTTCTCTTTCTTTCTGTCTTTATGTTCTTTCTTTCTTTCTTTCTTTCTTTTCTTTCTTTCTTTCTTT
>NW_027799943.1:0-283 GCF_054177405.1 Leptonychotes weddellii | reverse complement strand
CATTCTTACCAGCAAAGTATAGGGTTCCAATTTCTCCACATCCTCTCCAACACTTGTTATCCTCCAATTTTTTTAAGATTTTTTAAATTTTTTTAGAGAGAGAGAGAACCTGCGCAGGGATGGGGTGGGGGAGGGGCAGAGGGAGAAAGAGAATATTAAGCAGGCTCCACACCCAGCGTGGAACCTGATACAGGGCTCAATCTCATAACCCTGGGAGGATGATCTGAGCCGAAATCCAGAGTCTGATGCTTAACCAACTGAGCCACCCAGGAGCCCTGTTATT
>NW_027799942.1:0-283 GCF_054177405.1 Leptonychotes weddellii | reverse complement strand
AAGATCTCATTCCTTTTGATGGCTGCATAATATTCCATTGTATATATATACCACATCTTCTTTATCCATTCATCTGTCGATGGGCATCTTGGCTCTTTCCACAGTTTGGCTATTGCCACCAGCCCATCTTGATGATACTCTGGATACTACCCATACTGTTCATTTAGAGAAATCATAGCACCCCATCTTTTTTCTTAGGCGATCAATTAAATCAATCAGACCACTCGATGGTGGAGGAGGAATTTGCCCATAGGATTGTGGCTTTAAGTTGAAAGTTGTAAGA
>NW_027799941.1:0-283 GCF_054177405.1 Leptonychotes weddellii | reverse complement strand
AGTACTTTTATAATATAACTCTATTTGGAGTCAAGGGGATGAGAAATATGCTTATTGCCAAGTGCAGTGTATATGGGGTTTGTGTGTGTGTGTGTGTGTGTGTGTAAGAGAGAGGATAGACAAACTGACAGACTTACCAAATCCATATTAATTCCTCATCACCCATAGCGTGAAATCAGTAGATAGTGTCTAAAATGGGGAATTCAAGAAGAGGTGTTATATGCACATTAGAGACTTGGAGCTCAGTATCAAAAGAATGAGCAAAAATAGTTCAAAGCTCTGG
>NW_027799940.1:0-283 GCF_054177405.1 Leptonychotes weddellii | reverse complement strand
TACACTTTCTATTTTTTGCCATGCTCAGTTTTGTAGTTTTTTTCCAAATAAGGTTCAAACAGTTTTGCCTTTTAAGGGAAGGAAACAAAGACAGAGTTTTTAAATTATTTTCAGTAATTATTTTCAATAATATCCTGTGAATACAGGATGTCCTCTTAAGTTTTCAGAAAAAGGTTCACATTACTGTTTTTTTCTTCTTCCCTTGAAACCCCATCAAATTCGCAGCTGTCCAGTTCGGCATCCCTGGAAGGGAAGGGGCAGCTGAAGTTCACCTCGGGACGGT
>NW_027799939.1:0-283 GCF_054177405.1 Leptonychotes weddellii | reverse complement strand
CAGATGTCTCTTGGCAGTGGAGCTCCTTTGTATCCTAAAACCAGTTTCTCTCTCATTATTAGGAGAACTCACTGCTCTTTGGGGATGTGGCTGACCTAAAATATCAATTCTTCTGTTCCTACTTGGCGTGAACCATGTGAATTTTTTCCCTTCTCTCGTCCTCCTCCTTCCCTTCAACCTGGTTTCTCCCGGGCTTGATTACAAGCCCCTTGAGGGACCACTTAGCCCTAACTGGAAAATTAAATGGACAAACTCAATAGGTTATTTTGTCTCTTGGGCAGAA
>NW_027799938.1:0-283 GCF_054177405.1 Leptonychotes weddellii | reverse complement strand
GCTTAACCAACTGAGCCACCCAGTTGCCCCTCTCCTGGGGATTTTTTAAAAATGCAGTCGGGGGTCACCTGGCGAGTTCAGTCTGAGGAGCAGGGGGCTCTTGATCTCGGGGGCATGAGTTCAAGCCCCATGTTGGGTATAGAGATGACTAAAAAAAAAGAGGAAAAGTCATGCTAGAAACAAAATTTCTCCCTCTTTACAAAAAATACAAAGTCGGGTTTCTCAGGTGTGGGGTGTGGCTCAGGCGATGCGGATGCTGCAGTTTGGAAGACCACCTGCTGAG
>NW_027799937.1:0-283 GCF_054177405.1 Leptonychotes weddellii | reverse complement strand
CTTTTCTGATGAGAGAGTTGTTGCTCTTCTTTTCTTCGATCTCCTGTTGAGTTTGTAGGTGTTCAGAATGGTTTGATCCCTATCCAGCTGAATTCCTGAGAGGAGACGAAATCCTGGTCTCCTACTCCTCCGCCATCTTGCTCCGCCCCCTCTGGAGTGGCCAAACACTTTTAAAAGCCATCAGTGTAGCTGGATTCGTGTACACATAGTACACATTCAAACAGAATCAGATTTAGAAAAATCTTATTTTCTCTCACTATAATCCTTATCTATTGTTGTGTAA
>NW_027799936.1:0-283 GCF_054177405.1 Leptonychotes weddellii | reverse complement strand
GGAGGAGGAAAGGATTAGTGACTTAGAGGAGGCATGAAGGAATGCTTTTGGGATGTTGCACAGCTGTTTTTTTTGTGATAAATTATCGATGTTTTTGTTTTATGCACTTTTCTGTTTGTGTTATACTTCACAATAAATAAGGAAAAACTATAAGGCAGTCGTTGGTGATCTTCAAGAGAATGATTTCAGCAATATTGTCGGAGACAGGTTCGTGTAGGGGAAGGCTGGGCAGGACGCGTAGAAACAACAGTTAAGAGATCACTGGTGTTTGGCCGTGGAAGCA
>NW_027799935.1:0-283 GCF_054177405.1 Leptonychotes weddellii | reverse complement strand
TTTTACTCGGCAGACATCTCAAATTGAACTTGTCCAGAATGGAATACATATTTTTGCTACTGTTTCCTCAAAACAACAAAAGACCACCTGATCTTTCTCTGTGAATACTTTCACCATCTATCCAGTTGTCCAGGTCATAAATCTAGAAACTAAATCCATGACCTCTTTCTATCCCCCTCTATCCTTTTTTTTTTTTTTTTAAAGATTTTATTTATTTATTTGAGAGAGAGAATGAGAGAGAGAGAGAGCATGAGAGGGGGGAGGGTCAGAGGGAGAAGCAGAC
>NW_027799934.1:0-3058 GCF_054177405.1 Leptonychotes weddellii | reverse complement strand
TCAAACACTCTTTTTTTTTTTTTTTTTTTTTTTTATTTGAGAGAGAGAGAGAGAGAAAGAAACAGCATGAGAGGGGATAGGGTCAGAGGGAGAAGCAAGCTCCCCGCTGAGCCGGGAGCCCGATGTGGGACTCGATCCCAGGATTCCGGGATCGTGACCTGAGCCGAAGGCAGTCGCTTAACCAACTGAGCCACCCAGGCGCCCTGGTCAAATACTCTTTAAGGTGAAATGGCATCAATCTGAATCTGAGGCAAAAGCAATAAAGCAAATAAGGCTCTCACTAGTTTCTTTTCTTTTCTTTTCTTTGCTTTTTTATGATTTTATTTATTTATTTGAGAGAGATAGAGAGAAAGCCTGTCAGAGAGAGGAGCAGAAGCCCCTCCAGAGAGAGGGGCAGAGGGAGAGGGAGAAGCAGGCTCTTCTCCTGAGCAGGGAGCCTGATACAGGGCTGGATCCCAGGACCCTGGGATCAGGGCCTGAGCCAAAGGCAGACACCCAGCCGACTGAGCCACCCAAGCACCCTGGCTCTCACTAGTTTCAACACGTTTTCTATAACTAAGAAGAAAAAAGTCCTCATTTAGCTTTAAAAGCTCAGACAATGCCAGCAATGCCTGCTATTAAAACTTTGCACATATATTAGATTAATGCATAATCATAATCTAAATATTTCCAGAGTCACTAGTGGAAAGTCAAACATTTATGTCTCAGAAAAATAGGAGATTTAAAAATGGAAGAAAAATAGATGACTTTTTTCCAAAATTTGGAATCCAAAATCTCTACTTACATTTTATATTCTCTGTCTTTATTTTTTTTTAAGTTTTTATTTTAATTCTGGTTCGTTAACATACAATGCTATATTAGTTTCAGGTGTACAATGATATTTTATATTGTCTTACATCCAAGAGATCTTCATCCCATGCCTCCTCACTTATGGAATGCATGGGGGGCAGGGGGAGTATGATTTTGTATGAGACAACTCAGGCATTTTCAGACCACCTGAAATTTGAAATCCAGCTCCTTTTATTACCTCTTTTTTGTTCTCCGTAGTGGAATCTCTATCCCCCATCATCTATATGAGGTATTAAAAAAGATAAGAAATGCTTTCTATACTTCTGGTTTTTATATTAGCTTTTCATTTAAAATACCTTTTTCATCTGCTTAAGTCAGCATGAAGTAAGCTGTTTTTGAAATAAGTTTTATATTATTAAAAGTATTTTTCTTCTGGGGCGCCTGGGTGGCTCAGTTGGTTAAGCGACTGCCTTCGGCTCAGGTCATGATCCTGGAGTCCCTGGATCGAGTCCCGCATCGGGCTCCCTGCTCAGCAGGGAGTCTGCTTCTCCCTCTGACCCTCCCCCCTCTCATGTGCTCTCTCTCATTCTCTCTCTCTCAAATAAATAAATAAAATCTTTAAAAAAAAAATTATTTTTCTTCCTATAACTATAGCTATATTAAGTAGAAAGAAAATCATTTTTATAAGAAAAATTGTCCCTTTTAACCAGAAAAATTGCTATATCATAGTATATTTTTTATTCTATCACTTGTATGAGCTTTACTCAAGTGACTCAAATTATAACTCTGAATGCAAAAAGTAAAATATGAATTATGGAATGTGAAACTCAGTGAAATGTGAAACTCCACCTCAAAAATCACATATTTATGCCAAAAATACATGGATAGAGTAGAAGGCAGTGAAAAAATTTTATGGTTTATATAATCTACTAATGCAATTTACCAATGTTCCAATTTCTTCAAAAAGTTGGATAATTTTGCTCAACTTATAACAAATTACAAGATATCATCCTTTCAAGAACTCTGAACATATTAATTGCAAATAATAAAATATAATCCTTCTAAAGACTAGTTACTCTCAGCATCTGCAAACCTGGGTTTGCACTACAAATTCTCATCCTAGACCTGACAAGCATTTTAACTAATGCATTTGGCAAATAACTTTAGCATTCTGTTCTCATTTCCCTGGTTATGAAGTGAGAATATTAAACTTTGCCTTGAGTGTTGTGAGAATTAATTATTTAATGTTTATAAAGTTCTTTCCAGCTCTAAAGTAAAAAAGTCACAGAAGCATTTCTTATACTCACAATGGGTAGTCTCATAAATGCAAATTATGGTGGAATTGTTATTATTAACCATAATCAAAATTCAGAAGTCGGAATTAGAAATGGGGTCAAAGATAAAGGTGATATAATATAATACACAATGTAAAGTTTAATTGTGTGTTAGAAGAGTGAGTTTCCACGTCTTATATATATTTTCTTTCTCTAGCTATGCTAAATAACACAAAGTTGAGGTATAGGTCAAGATGGTCAAATATGGAAAAGATGAGCACTTACTTCTGTGAACCTAAAGCCATTCAATGAAAACAAAATTTTAAATCAATAGGGTCAGATAATATAACTTCACAATGATACCTGTCCAAGTTGGAATCTGTAAAAGGTGGACAATGGGGGGAAGGCTTCCCTGAATCAGGCTTTGACTATATTCTGCAAGCCATGGTCAGAAGGTACATTTATAGCTATTGATGGTTCATTTGTTGGTCTAAATCTATTGCTAATCAATGGCAATGTATTTGTCACTTTGCGTCTTTGTTTTTGTTGATTTAGTAAGTGGAGAAAGAAGAAGGATAAGGACAATGAGGAGAATTTTTTTTTATTATGTTATGTTATTCACCATACATTACATTATTAGTTTTTGATGTAGTGTTCCATGATTCATTGTTTGCTTATAACACCCAGTGCTCCATTCAGTACGTACCCTCTTTAATAGCCATCATCAGGCTAACCCATCCCCTCACCCCCTCCCCTCTAGAACCCTCAGTTTGTTTCTCAGAGTCAATAGTCTCTCATGGTTTGCCTCCCCCTGCGATTTCCCCCCCCTTCATTTTTACCTTCCTGATATCTTCTTCTTCTTTTTTTTTTTTTTAACATATAATGTATTATTTGTCTCAGAGGTACAGGTCTGTAATTCAACAGTCTTACACAATTCACAGTGCTCACCATAGCACATAACTTCACCAATGTCAATCACCCAGCCACCTCATCCC
>NW_027799933.1:0-283 GCF_054177405.1 Leptonychotes weddellii | reverse complement strand
CCCAGTTTCCCCAAATTCCAGTGAAGGAGTGGATAGACCAAAGGATTTCAGACTAGAATCCATGAATCCCCTGCATCTGCACAGGGAGCGTTGTTTGTATGTGCACTTCTCTGGGACTGGGTTTTGTCATATTCGCCAAGTGGCCTGTGACCCCAAAAGAGTTGAAAGCCATAGAGAAAGCCAATGCTCAAGTTTGCACGTGAGTCAAGTGTTCTCAGCCTTCCCAAACCTCCAGGTGGGAGAGCTGTTCAAAAAGTCCTGGCTTATCAAAAAGAATGAAATC
>NW_027799932.1:0-283 GCF_054177405.1 Leptonychotes weddellii | reverse complement strand
CGACGTCCCTCAGCGGAGCCGACTTCTAAAAGTTCCGATTTTGTTCTGCTGCTCTATCACTTCCCAGAAGCGGCTGACGGAGGCCCCCTCCCCCGCCATCTATCCTCCCGAATATCACCTTGGATTCACTTCTCCGCACGTTCTACCTTCCAGAAAGTGGTTGCTTTTCTGTTCATAGAGTTGTTGTTATTCTTTTCTTCGGTCTCCTGTTGAGTTTGTAGGTGTTCAGAATGGTTTGATCCCTATCCAGTTGAATTCCTGAGACCAGATGAAATCCAGGTCT
>NW_027799931.1:0-283 GCF_054177405.1 Leptonychotes weddellii | reverse complement strand
CCTATTCAGGTTGTCAGTTTCTTCCTGTTGCAGTCTTGGGAGCTTATAGGTTTCCAGGAAGGCATCCATTTCTTCCAGTTTGCTTAATTTATTGGCATATAGTTTATGATAATAATTTCTAATAATTGTTTCTATTTCCTTGGTGTTAGTCATGATCTCTCCCCTCTCACTCATAATTTTATTAATTTGGTTCCTTTCTCTTTTCTTTTGGATAAGTCTGGCCAGTGGTTTATTGATCTTATTAATTCTTTCAAAGAACCATCTTCTAGTTTCATTGATCTGA
>NW_027799930.1:0-283 GCF_054177405.1 Leptonychotes weddellii | reverse complement strand
ATCAAGTGAACAAACATTCACACTATAAGAGTCCCAGAAGAGAGAGAGAAAGTTGTGGAAAACTTATTTGAAGAAATAATAACCGGAAACTTCCCTAGCCTAGGGAGGGAAATAGATTTTCAAGTCCAAGAATAACAGAGAGCTCTGAACAAGATGAACCCAAGGAGGTTCAAACCATGGCAAGCAATAATTAAAATGTCAATGGTTAAAGATAAAAAGAAAATCATAAAAGCAGCAAGGGAGAAATAAAAAATTGCCTACAAGGGAAAAACTATAAGGCTAT
>NW_027799929.1:0-283 GCF_054177405.1 Leptonychotes weddellii | reverse complement strand
CTCTCTCTCTCTTTCTCTCAAATAAATAAAATCATTTTTTAAAAAAAGGAAGGTGAACACTTCAACATATTCAACATATTCCTTGTTCTCACATAGGAGCCAGTCTTCCACTTCTCCCTGGGAAGCATAGCATAGAGACAGTACGGCATATACCTTGTAGATCACTAAATTGAGAACTTACGGGCACACCTGTAGGCTCCTTCCTGCCTTTGGGTCTCGGTTCCCACGGGTCCCTCTAAATAGAGTGTCCTTCTTACAATCTATCCCTGTTGATATCCATCTT
>NW_027799928.1:0-283 GCF_054177405.1 Leptonychotes weddellii | reverse complement strand
TTCCAGAGTGGCTGCACCAGCTTGCATTCCCACCAACAGTGTAGGAGGGTTCCCCTTTCTCCGCATCCCCGCCAACATCTGTCATTTCCTGACTTATTAATTTTAGCCATTCTGACTGGTGTGAGCACCACTGATTCTTTTTCCCCCAAATCACGTCTCTACATCGCCTGTGTTGCATAATGTGGCCTCTTTTCTCCCTCTAGTTGTACAGTTTGTTATCTCAGTTCTCAGATTAATTTCCTATGTGCTCAGAATGATTTGATATTTATCCAGCTGTGTCTGA
>NW_027799927.1:0-283 GCF_054177405.1 Leptonychotes weddellii | reverse complement strand
CTTTAGCAACATTTTATAAAATTCCACTACAAATGTTATTATCCATTTAAAATTATATATTTAAAATTCAGTAAGAATATAGAAATAACCCCAGGATTATTAAGAAGCACTTTAAGGGAGAGACTGAAATAAACAAAAATGGATTTTAGAAAAGGATAATGCTCCAGGCACTAACTCATTCTGCCAGCTCCATGACAAGAGGTAATTTGGGACCCATCCCTATTTCAGGCACAAAACCTTCTTTTTAAATCACCAGCAAGTATAGATTCTTTACTGTCAGGCG
>NW_027799926.1:0-283 GCF_054177405.1 Leptonychotes weddellii | reverse complement strand
CTTTATGAGTCTAATATAACTTTGACACAAAAACCAGACAAGAAAAATAAAAGAAAAATTATTAGCCAATATAATTTATGAACATATATAATGTTAACAAAATATTAGCAAAACAAAATCAGCAATCCATGAAAAACATAATACATCACAGCGAAATGGGTTTCCTCAGGAATACTTGACTTGTTTAATGTTAAAAAAAACTACAAATGTAATTAACCAAATTATATAAATAAATCAAGAAATATTATTATCTTAGACGCAGAAACAGTATTTGATAAAATTT
>NW_027799925.1:0-283 GCF_054177405.1 Leptonychotes weddellii | reverse complement strand
TGTCAAAAGCCCAAGTGTGTACAGCTTGTAAGTAGCATCATTCAAACTAGAATTGTAGAAAACATTTAAATGTAAGTGGTGAGAAAAAAAAAAAAAACCCACTATTATGCAAGTCAAGATTAACTCTGCTCAATCATTTTTTTAGACTTTCACTTTGAAATGATTATAGATTCACAAGAAGCTGCAAAAATAGTGAAGGTCTGTATGTCATTGACCCAGTTCCTCCCAATGATTACTTCTTATGTAACTATAGAACAATATTCAAATCCAAAAGTTGATATTG
>NW_027799924.1:0-283 GCF_054177405.1 Leptonychotes weddellii | reverse complement strand
GGGTGTTATACGAAAACAGTGGATCGTGGATCACTACATCAAAAACTAATGATGTATTGAATGGTGACTAACATAATAAAATTAAAAAAAAAACAAAAAACACTAGAGGCATTTCCATTCAAATCAGAAATTAAAAAAAAATAATGTTAGCTGTTGGTTTTTCTTAGATGCCTTTTATCAGGTTGAGGACATTAACTTGTATTCCTACTTTGCTGAGACTTTTTAATCAGGAATGAATGTTGGATTCTGTCAAATGCTTTCTCTGTATCTACTGAGATAATCA
>NW_027799923.1:0-3058 GCF_054177405.1 Leptonychotes weddellii | reverse complement strand
TCTCCTACTCCTCTGCCATCTTGCTCCGCCCCCCTCTTTTTTTTTTTTTAAGATTATTTATTTTAGAGAGAGAGAGAGAGAAAGGGGAGGGGTTGAGAGAGAGGGAAAGAATCTCAAGCAGACTCTCCACTGAGTGCAGAGCCCAGCATGGGGCTTGATTCCACGAACCTGAGATCATGACCTGAGCTAAAACCAAGAGTCAGACGCTTAACTGACTGAGCCACCCAGGTGCCTCGAAATTGGTCCAGTTTCATTCTTTTTCATGTTACTATCCAGTTTTCTCAACTCCATTTTTTGAAGATATGGTCTTTTTTCCATTGGATATTATTTCCTGCTTTGTCAAAGATTAGTTGACCAGAGAGGTGTGGGCCCATTTCTGGGTTTTCTATTCTGTTCCATTGATCTATGTGTCTTTTTTTTTTTTTTCCCAGTACCATACTGTCTTGATGACTACAGCTTTGTAATATAGCTTGAAATCTAGAATCATGATGCCTCCAGCTTTACTTCTCTTTTTTTAGGATTGCTTGGCTATTCAAGGTCTTTTGTGGTTCCATATAAATTTTAGGATTGTTCTAAGTCTGTGAAAAATGCTGGTGTTATTTTGATAGGGATTGCATTAAATGTGTAGATTGCTTTGGGTGGTATAGACATTTTAACAGTGTTTGTTCTTCTAATCCATGAGCATGGAATGTTTTTCCATTTCTTTGTGTCCTCTTTAATTTCCTTCATAAATGTTCTATAGTTTTCAGAGTACAGATTTTTAATCTTTTTGGTTAGGTTTATTCCTAGGTTATCTTATGGTTTTTGGTGCAATTATAAATGGGATTGATTCCTTGATTTATTTTTCTGCTGCTTCATTATTGGTATATAGAAATGCAACAGATTTCTGTATGTTGATTTTATATCCTGCACCTTTGCTGAATTCATGTGTTGGTTCTGGCAATTTTTTGGTGGAATCTCTTGGGTTTTCTGTAGAGTATCATGTTGTCTGCAGATAGTGAAAGTTTGACTTCTTCCTTGCTGATTTGGACGCCTTTTATTTCTTCTTGTTGTCTGATTGCTGAGGCTAAGATGAAGTACCAAATATTCTTAAACGACTTTCTAAAAATGTTGGGGCAATGGACACGGACCAAATTATTTAGAAGAAAGATTGTTTTATTTAACTCCTTCGTTTTTATGTAAGAGGAAACTAAATACACACAAAGTTAGAATGCTTTTCCAAATCCCTTACTCTGCCCCACTCTCAACAAGCTAGTGGAAGAGGACATGTCTCCTGGCCTAAAGACATTGCTGTCTCCATGGGGCCAGGCTGTTTCTCTAATAGAATATCTTCCACACACTGAATTAGATCACTCTACCAAGTACCCTGGATATTTATTAACTTCATGCAGAAAGCAGGGTGGGTGACTCCTCTCAATCTGGGGAGGATCTAGGAAGTGTACCACCTATTTTAGATAGAAACCACAAGCCCCAACTCATAATTTTCAGTCACAGATTTCATGCAGCATCACAAACATTCAAAAGCAGTGCTTTCTTTCAGTGAGTTTATATTCCAGTTCAGGTTGACAAGTTCTGGCAATAAGACAAGCTGCTTCTTCCAAATGACTTCTCAAATTTTACCTCTATCTATCTATGTATAGTTTTGAAATATTCTAAAAATACAGAAAAGTGAAAAAGCTAATATAACAAATACCTGTATTTTCATCATCCTGAATTAACAACTATTAACATTGTACCCACATGTGCTTTTAGTCTTTGTACTCCATTCTTCTTTACTGAGTATGTGATCCATGCTGGGTAATATCCTGGATACCTGGGATATTACAATAAAAAGATGAACAAGGTCTTTGCTTGTAGACTTCCATTTAAGTGGGAGCCATGGAAATATAAGATGCACATTAAAAAAACAAAGCAACATGGCAGAGAGCGATGGAGTGATTAATTAAGGTTGGGTCATCCAGCAAGGCCTCTCTGTTGATCTAACATTTAAGCTCTCAATTACATGGAAGCTCAGGGATGTGAAGATATGGAACAAAAGCATTCTGAGCAAAGGGAACAACTCTAATAAAGGACTTAGAGGGGAGCAAAATAAAGAAAGGAAGTTCTGGAAGGCTGGGATGTAGCAGTTAATGTACAAACTGGTAGGAAAAAGGTCAAGAGTTGGGCAGGGGCCAGTTACTCTATGGTGAAAACTTGGTTTTTATTTCAAATGAAGTTGGAAGCTATTGGAGTCTTTTAAGTAAGGGAGGAACATGATTTGATTTATACTGAACATGATTATTCAGCTTGCTTTGTGTGTAAAATGGATAATTGGAAGCTGGGACAGTAAGTTAGAAGGCTATGGAATACTCCAGGCAAGGGATGAGAGTGGTTTGCAGAAAAGTGAAAGGATTTGAAATATGTTTTCATGTAGAATTGACAGGACTTGCTCATGGATTGGATGTTAGGAATGATGGAAAGCAAGAGTGAGTAGTGGTTCCATTTACTGGGATAAAAAATTACTGGGCAAGAAGCAGGTGTAGAGGAAGAAATCAAGATTGGGTGGGTGGAAGGACTTGTCCACTGAAGTTCTGGAAAGAGGTCAAGGTTGAAGATATGAGACTCTTTAGTGTTTATGTTGTGTTTAAAACCCTGGAATAGGCAGAGATCTCTTGGAGAGAATGTGTGGAGAGAGAAGTGGGTACCAGGACTAAGTCCTAGGCACTCTAACATTTTGGAAGCCAGACAGAGGAAGAGGAGCCAACAAAGAAACTGAATGGTTGTAGTGACAATGTAGGAAGGGGTGTGCATTACTCAAGGCTTTCCAGAGGAACAGGACCAATAGTATATACAATATTGAGAGAGAGAGAGAGAGAGTGTGTCTGTGTGTGTGTGTGTGTGTGTGCGCGCACGCGCGCAAGAGCACGAGAGCAAGTTTAATTTATTTTTTTAAATTTTATTTTGTTATATTAGTCACCATTCATTACATCATTAGTTTTTTTTTTATTCTTATGTTAATCCCCATACATTACATCATTAGTTTTAGATGAAGTGTTCCATGATTCATTGTTTGTGCATA
>NW_027799922.1:0-283 GCF_054177405.1 Leptonychotes weddellii | reverse complement strand
TGCATGGAGCACTGGGTGTTATGCACAAACAGTGAATCATGGAACACTACATCTAAAACTAATGATGTAATGTATGGTGATTAACATAACAATAAAAAATTTAAAATATATATATATTTTGTAGTCATACTGAGCTTACCATAAATATCAGCATTGCCTCTTAAAAAAGAAAAAGATAAATATTTGATGGTTTTGGAAATAGAATCAATAGGGATAGCCAGAATTAAATAAAGCTCTAGATACTTAGTATGCTGGAAATCACATTGATTTTGTTTGTTTATTT
>NW_027799921.1:0-283 GCF_054177405.1 Leptonychotes weddellii | reverse complement strand
CCTGGGTGGCTCAGTTGGTTAAGCGACTGCCTTCAGCTCAGGTCATGATCCCAGGGTCCTGGGATCGAGTCCCACATCGGGCTCCCTGCTCTGCGGGGAGCCTGCTTCTCCCTCTCCCACTCCCCCTGCTTGTGTTCCCTCTCTCGCTGTGTCTCTCTCTGTCAAATAAATAAATAAAATCTTTAAAAAAAAAAAAAAGTGAGACATTCTTTGGAAGTTTTTCCTACACAGTTACTCTGTTTGAATCAGCCTTTGATCAGAGAGTAAACACATTTTGATGTTA
>NW_027799920.1:0-283 GCF_054177405.1 Leptonychotes weddellii | reverse complement strand
TTTCATTAAGCTTGACGGACTAGCAGGGATGCTGACTGAACAGCTCCGGAGACTCACCATACAAGTTCAGGAAGCAAGACACAGTAGGGACGATGAAGCTGTCAAAAAGGCAGTGAATGAGTATGATGACACTCTGGAGAAGTATATTCCCGTGTTGATGGCCCAGGCAAAGATCTACTGGAACCTGGAGAATTATCCAATGGTGGAAAAGATCTTCCGCAAATCTGTGGAATTCTGTAATGACCATGATGTGTGGAAGCTGAATGTGGCTCACGTCCTGTTC
>NW_027799919.1:0-283 GCF_054177405.1 Leptonychotes weddellii | reverse complement strand
AAACTGCGACGGTGCCAGACCCTGTGTGTACCTCGTTTCTCCTAGACACGCTTACCCATGATAACGTTTATAAGTTGGGTGCAGGAAGAGGCTCACAATAGCTAATAATGAAATGGAGCAACTATAGCAATATGTTGTGAATAAAGTTCTGTGACTGGGGTCTCTCAAAATCATCGCAATGAGCCGTACCCCCCTTTGTTGCAACGCTGTGAGATGAAGTGCCTACGTGACGGGAGGAGGGAGGGGAGTGATGTGGGCCTGTGGCATCGGGTGAGGCTACTGC
>NW_027799918.1:0-283 GCF_054177405.1 Leptonychotes weddellii | reverse complement strand
GCAATCCAGTGGGGGAGGTATAATGGTGCTGGACTAACTGGACATCTATAGCCCAAAAAAGAACCTTGACCCAAGTCTCTCATTGTATACAGAAAATTAACTCAGAATGGATCACAGACTTAAATGTAGAAAGTAAAACTATTAAACTTTTAGAAAAAACTATGAGAGAAAATCATCAGGAGACAAAATCCTAGCCATGTGGGATTCTTAGATTTGACTTTAAAAGCATAATTTATAGGGGCGCCTGGGCAGTGCAGTCGGTTAAGCGCCTGACTCTTGGTTT
>NW_027799917.1:0-283 GCF_054177405.1 Leptonychotes weddellii | reverse complement strand
CTCTTTATTTGAGTTATGGCCATGAATAATTTTTCCAGGAAAATACGAAGCGTTCGTCATAGCTTCCTTAAGCAAATACGCTTAAAGTCCTTGAAATCACAAGTCAATTACTCTAGGTTTGGAAGTAGTGACATCTAATTAGAATGTTAAATTGGGGGGCGGAGCAAGATGGCGGAGGAGTAGGAGACCTGGATTTCGTTTCCTCTCAGGAATTCAGCTGGATAGGGATCAAACCATTCTGAACACCTACAAACTCAACAGGAGATGGAAGAAAAGAAGAGCA
>NW_027799916.1:0-283 GCF_054177405.1 Leptonychotes weddellii | reverse complement strand
TTCCATTTGCTCTCATGACTCCCTGGGCAAGAGTGGCTCCATCTTGGGCCTAGAAACTTATCTCAACACTTGCTACCTGTTACGCTGTCTGAATCATCCCTAAATAATTAAAGGTTGAGTAGGAGCTCAGGAAGTCCCTTGGTGAATACATAGTCCTCACCTAATCATTCCACATGCAATATTCTGGTGGCCTCATATCGGTTGTCTGGACAAGGAGTGGGCAAGGGGGAGAGGATTTCCTTCTACTCTGATTGCAGAACATCCCCGGGTTTCACTGAGTCTG
>NW_027799915.1:0-283 GCF_054177405.1 Leptonychotes weddellii | reverse complement strand
GTTGAATCCATCTCCGAAACCCTTGCCATCTGGTCAGATATTTATCAAAGGGCCCCAAGGATAAAGTTCCACCGTCAAATAAAAACATTAGCCTTGTCACTCGGAAAGCCCATTTCTTTTCAAAATGAGAGAGGTTAAGGAGGAAGGTGGACAGGGAAAGACAAAAGTGGTGAGTCAAAGGGGTCCTCTGTCAGATGTTGGCGGGGATGCGGAGAAAGGGGAACCCTCCTACACTGTTGGTGGGAATGCAAGCTGGTGCAACCACTCTGGAAAACAGTATGGA
>NW_027799913.1:0-283 GCF_054177405.1 Leptonychotes weddellii | reverse complement strand
CAATGGCTTTCTGCTGATACGCTCAAATAATGTCAGTTTACTCGGATAATTCCTTTGGTTCGGGTCTATGAACTGGGCAGCTACAGGCTATTCTGAATTCCATATTTTATGTAACCAAGAAGTAATATTTTTTTCCTTTTTTTGTGTGTATTCACTAAAGTACATTTAAGAATTATTGCTACTTTCGGGGTGCCTGGGTGGGTCATTCGGTTGGGCATCTGCCTTCGGCTTGGGTCATGAACCTGGGGTCCTCGGATCCAGCCCCGCATCAGGCTCCCTGCTC
>NW_027799912.1:0-3058 GCF_054177405.1 Leptonychotes weddellii | reverse complement strand
TATTTCGCTTAGCAAATTACCCTCTAGTTCCATCCACCTCCTTGCAAATGGCAAGATTTTGTTTTTTTTTTTTTTTTGATGGCTGCATAATATTCCATTGTATATATATACTACATCTTCTTTATCCATTCATCTATTGATGGACATCTTGGCTCTTTCCATAGTTTGGCTATGGTGGACATTGCTCCTATAAACATTGGGGTGGTCATACCTGTTCGGATCTCTACATTTGTATCTTTGGAGTAAATACCTAGAAGTGCAATTGCTGGGTCATAGGGTAGCTCTATTTTCAACTTTTTGAGGAACCTCCATACTGTTTTCCAGAGTGGCTGCACCAGCTTGCATTTCTACCAACAGTGTAGGAGGGTTCCCCTTTCTCCGCATCCTCACCAATATTTGCCGTTTCCTGACTTGTTAATTTTATCCATTCTGATGGGTGTGAGGTGGTATCTCATTGAGGTTTTGATTTGTATTTCCCTGATGCCAAGTGACGTTGAGCAGTTTTTCATGTGTCTGGTGGCCATCTGGATATCTTCTATGGAAAAATGTCTGTTCTTGTCTTCTGCCCATTTCTTGATTGGATTCTTTGTTCTTTGGGTGTTGAGTTTGATAAGTTCTTTATAGATTTTGGATACTAGCTATTTATCTGGTATGTCATTTGCAAATATCTTCTCCCATTCTGTTGGTTGTCTTTTTTTTTTTTTTTGACTGTTTCCTTTGTTCTGCAAAAGCTTTTTATCTTGATAAAGTCCCACTAGTTCATTTTTGCCCTTGCTTCCCTTGCCTTTTGCAATGTTTCCAGGAAGAAGTTGCTGTGGCTGAGGTCAGAGGGGCTGCTTCCTGTGTTCTCCTCTAGGATTTTGTTGGATTCCTATCTCACAAATTTAGGTCTTTCATCCATTTTGAGTCTATTTTTGTGTGTGGTGTAAGGAAGTGGTCCAGTTTCATTCTTCTGCATGTGGCTGTCCAATTTTCCCATTACCATTTGTTGAAGAGCCTGTCTTTTATCCATTAGACATTCTTTCCTGCTTTGTCAAAGATTAGTTGACCATAGAGTTGAGGGTCCATTTCTGGGCTCTCTATTCTGTTCCATTGATCTCTGTGTCTGTTTTTGTGCCAGTACCATACTGTTTTGATGATTACAGCTTTGTAATAGAGCTTGAAGTCCAGGATTGTGATGCCACCATCTTTGCTTTTCTTTTTCAACATTCCTCTGTCTATTCGGGGTCTTTTCTGGTTCCATACAAATTTTAGGATTATTTGTTCCATTTCTTTAAAAAAAGTGGATGGTATTTTGATAGGGATTTCATGAAATGTGTAGATTGCTCTAGGTAGCATTGACATCTTCACAATATTTGTTCTTCCAATCCATGAGCATGGAATATTTTTCATTTCTTTGTCTTCCTCAATTTCTTTCATGAGTAATTTATAGTTTTCTGCAGATTCTTTGCCTCTTTGGTTAGATTTATTCCTAGGTATCTTATGGTTTTGGATGCGATTGTAAATGGGATCGACTCCTTAATTTCTCTTTCTTCTGTCTTGTTGTTGGTGTAGAGGAATGCCGCTGATTTCTGTGCATTAATTCTATATCCTGCCACTTTACTGAATTCCTGTATGAGTTCTAGCAGTTTTGGGGTGGAGTCTTTTGGGTTTTCCACATAAAGTATCATATGATCTGCAAAGAGTGAGAGTTTGACTTCTTCTTTGCTGATTCAGATGCCTTTTATTTCTTTTTGTTGTCTGACTGCTGTGCCTAGGACTTCTAGAACTATGTCAAATAGCAGTGGTGATAGTGGACATCCCTGCCGCGTTCCTGACCTTAGGGGAAAACTCTCAGTTTTTCCCCATTGAGAATGATATTGGCTGTGGGTTTTTCATAGATGGCTTTTATGATATTGAGGTATGTACCCTCTATCCCTACATTCTGAAGGGTTTTGATCAAGAAAGGATGCTGTACTTTGTCAAATGCTTTTTCTGCATCTATTGAGAGGATCATATGGTTCTTTTTCTTTCTTTGATTATGTATTGTATCACATTGATTGATTTGCGGATGTTGAACCAACCTTGCAGCCCAGGAATAAATCCCACTTGGTCGTGGTGAATAATCCTTTTAATGTACTGTTGGATCCTATTGGCTAGTATTTTGATTAGAATTTTTACATCCATGTTCATCAGGGATATTGGTCTGTAATTCTCCTTTTCAATGGGGTCTTTGTCTGGTTTGGGGATCAAGGTAATGGTGGCCTCATAAAACGAGTTTGGAAGTTTTCCTTCCATTTCTATTTTTTGGTTCTTCAGTTTCAGAAGAATAGGTATTAATTCTTCTTTAATGTTTGGTAATTAATTCTTTAAATGTTTGGTAGAATTCCTCTGGGAAGCCATCTGGCCCTGGGCTCTTGTTTGTTGGGAGACTTTTGATTACTGCTTCAATTTCCTTAGTAGTTATGGGTCTCTTCAGGTTTTCTATTTCTTCCTGGTTCAGTTTTGGTAGTTGATACATTTCTAGGAATGCATCCATTTCTTCCAGATTATCAAATTTGCTGGCATAGAGTTGCTCATAATATGTTCTTATAATTGTTTGTATTTCTTTGGTGTTGGTTGTGATCTCTCCTCGTTCATTCATGATTTTATTTATTTGGGTCTTTTCTCTTCTTTTTGATAAGTCCGGCCAGGGGTTTATCAATCCTCTTAATTGTTTCAAAGAACGAGCTCCTAGTTTCGTTGATCTGTTCTACTGTTCTTTTCGTTTCTGTTTTATTGATTTCTGCTCTGATCTTTATTTTTTCTCTTCTCCTGCTGGGTTTGGCTTTATTTGCTGTTTTTTCTCTAGCTCCTTTAGGTGTAGGGTTAGGTTGTGTATTTGAGATCTTTCTTGTTTCTTGAGAAAGTCTTGTATTGCTATATACTTTCCTCTTAGGACTGCCTTTGCTGCATCCCAAAGATTTTGAATAGTTGTGTTTTCATTTTCATTGGTTTCCATGAATTTTTTAAATTCTTCTTTAATTTCCTGGTTGACCCATTTATTCTTTAGTAGGATGCTCTTTAGCCTCCATGTATT
>NW_027799911.1:0-13692 GCF_054177405.1 Leptonychotes weddellii | reverse complement strand
GAGACGATGGACTCTGAAAAACAAACTGAGGGTTCTAGAGGGGAGGGGGGTGGGAGGATGGGTTAGCCTGGTGGTGGGTATTGAGGAGGGCACATTCTGCATGGAGCACTGGGTGTTATGCACAAACAATGAATCATGGAACACTACATCTAAAACTAATGATGTAATGTAGGGGATTAACATAAGAATTAAAAAAAAAAAAGAAACGGTTTCTCATACTTTTGACTATAAAACTCTGATTCACAATCCTGACAACAGTGTTTCACGTGTCACAAGGCAGTATATTGTTCCTAAGGAATCCGACTGTATAAAAGCTAAGCTTATTCATCTGATTAAACTGATCATTATGAATATTTTCTTCTGATTATAAAGAGCTTAGTGTAAAGAGCAAAACCGTAATGGTACCAAGAAGAGGTGACAGGTGGAGAGCTAACTTTCCTCACTGCTCTAGAAATAAACACATTACCATTGAAGTGAAGCCCTTTCATTAGAGGTCAGATTATATTGCAAATTAGCACTGAGTAGAAGTGCCCTGATAAAATATAGGCTCAGTTGCACAGGAGTTAAACTTGCACCATAGTCCAATGATTTAAATAGAAACAATCTGCATCAGAATATATACTGGTCTGTAAACTCTGTGAGGCAGTGGTTATGTCTACCCTTCTCACATATTTCCAGCACCCCCACAGAGCCTACAGGTAGCAGATGCTCAATACATACTTGTTGACTATTGAAAGAGTAAGTAAGATGAATCATTTTTCAACATTGTGAGACATAACTTGTAAAGGCACAGGAAAAGAATGAACCTTTATTCACCATCTCCAATATGACGGGCAGCATGCTCATGTTCTCTTATTTAGCACTCACTACTACCTAGGAAGGTAGTTGTTTATCATCCCCCTTTTGCAACTGAAAATAGAGAATCCCTGGAAAGCTAAACTACTTGCCCAAATTTATACCACTGAATAAGCTGAGACTCAAACCCAACCCAGGCATGCTTTTCCAACTTCTCCATACTGCCTACCTCATACCAGATAGCACTGATTAACTCCCACTTCGCTCTAACCTAAAGGACTAAAATGTGAAGGATTCATCACCATACTCATCACTATCTTTGGGACCCCTCTAAAAGGCCAGGGATCTCCCTCAGCCCTGCTCCTTGGAAGACAATGAAGGCCGGTATCTGAAATCCAAAGCCAGATTAACCAAATACAGCTCTCAGCCTTTCACATATAACAGAGTTAAAACTCTGTGGAAGTAAAAGTAGCTGTGCTCCTAAATACAAATGGAATCTTGGTGCAGCCCACGTTTCTACTGTCTACTCTTATGTGCTGCTTCCTACATTCTGTGATTCAGTCTCTGCCAAGACTGAGCCCCTCTGAACTAACGAAGCTCTCCCCAGATCCATCTCAACCCCTTCTCTTCTCCATCCTCCCTCTATTGACCCCATTTTAAAAAAATCAATTCCAGTGAATCCAATGGCACCTCCATTTCATTATCTATCAACATATTTTACTCTACACTTAGTCTCTCCATAGAATAATCCCTCCACTACACATTCATGATCTTCTTTTCCCTCTGAGTGTAAGCTATTTTTCTTCTCCCTATATTCTAAGGATCAAAACACTCCCAGATTCCCCCCAACATTTTCAGATCATTATTCTTTCACCCTTGTTTAAAAAGGGAGGATGCACCTTTATTTGTGTGTCCACTTACTATAAACAGATAATAATATGACAAGCATTGTCTGAAGACATCATTTTGCTTTCCATAAATCTCACTTCACTCCCTTTTTGTCTCCAAATAACACTCCTTGAGAGTAAGTTTCAAACAGGTTTAATAACCAACCTAGTTTTTGAAGTGGAGTGGGAATTGAACCCCCACTGAAGTTCTCCCCACAGCATCATACTTCCTCTCTATCTGGTTAAACCAACCTCTTTCCACTCTTATTTCTGCCATCTCCTAATTTTCATATACATCCACAGTCCCTGAAGACTCTTTCAATTGACTCATATTTTTCTTCTCCATTACTGGCATCTTGGAGCTTGCCAATGTTCACTTTGAGCACACATCTTAGTACATCTCTAAGCTCTGCCCTGATAATCCTTTCCTATATTTCAGAAACCTGCTTTCATAGGTATACCCTAAAAAGTTTCTCAAAAAGTGGCCTAGAAGACCTTTGATGATCACCAATGATGTCAGCAAACATGTGGCAATTTAAAGCAAAAGACAATGAAATGATCTTGTTGACTTTCATTTCACAAATCTCATTCACTTATTCCGTAAATATTCATCATGCACCAGCGAATTGCCAGGCACTATTGTAGGCATGAAGATATAGTAGTGAACAAGACAGACAAGATCTTGTTTTCATGGGACTCATGATCTTAGGGAGAAATAAATAATTATGTTATTATTAAAAGAAAGGAAAAAAGCAACATAATATCAAGTAGTCAAATGTAATATTCATCTACTCAACAAATATGTCCTTGAGTTCCTACTCTGTGTCAACCACTGTTGTATAGTGGAGATGCAGCAGTAACCATAAAATGCTAAATCCAGAGAATATTTACTTCCAGGAGATATAATAGTATGAAGCCTATCATATGACCTGAACATTAGAGTAGAAATTATTTTAGCCAGAGTTGGTCCATGCTCTTCAACATATTACAAGAACTTGTTCTTTATCATTACCCAGGGGTCTGGGATTAAAACATGCAGGTGTTTGTGTAATCATTTGTTCTTTTCTGTGCTTATAAGGATCTTTGCTCAAGTGTTCAGCTGAGAACTCCTTGAAAGCATGAGTCTCCTTGGTCAAGAAGTTGAGTAGGTCTAGGGTTTCTTATGAACCTGAACAGGGTGGGCATTTTTTGTTTGTTTTTCCCGGAATAATCAATGCCCCTGTTCTCTTGGAGATTCCTTTTTAGTGGGGGAGATCATCTATAAGCAAATAATAATAAATAAATTTATTTCACACTACAGGGCATGAGAATATAAAATATATAAATGATATATATGTATATATATGTGATAAATAATGTGATAAATACATAAACGTGATAATAAAATAATGTGATAGAGAGAGATGAGGGTTAGGGTTTGAGATGTGGGAAGAAGAGAATAAATACGGTGTTGTGGGGGAGGTCCTTCAGAAAGAGAAGACTTGAGAGCTAAAGAATGAGAAGTGCCAGAAATTGTATCGTTTTTAATAATCAACCCCGGCTTACAGGGCATACCTATGCAGTCAGTATGTTATAGACAACATTCAAGTTTAAAGTCTTTTCAACTAATACATTTTTTCAGAACTTAATCTGTTTTTGTTTGCAGTTGTTATTATGCTGTAACATATCTCAAATCCAGAAAAAAAAAATGGATCAATGACTCGAAAGTTGTTTATTAAATCACAAAGGTGGCAAAAATAATCAACAAATTACTACAACCAGGAAAGTCATTTACAGTAAACCAAACTCCAGGATAACATCTGACATGAACCTCTTGTGCAAGACAAGTGAATCTGCAAGTGTAATCATTTCACATAAATAAAAGGACAAAATAAGAATACTCTACATAATAATGAATATCTGAAAATTCAATTTTATTGAACCAGTGATCAATTAGTCTCAGTGCATTTCCTGTTGAAAGTACCTCAAATAATGGTATAAAACCATAAGAGCTTTTACATTGTTTTCAAAAAAAAGCACAGTGACCTCTTTGGTAAGCCAATCGAGTTTTTCCAGAATGAGGAACAAATAATAGTTTCCAGTATAGAATAGATGAATTTGCTTGCCAGAGGCAGAGAAGAAACTAAAACAACAGAGACAACATTCAAAATCATACGCCTCATAGCACAAACAAGTATAAACCTACTATTGCTGGGAAGTTTGTAAGACTATTAGCAAAGCCAATTTAAGAGAGGGAGAGAAAGAGAGTATTGGGAAAGAAAGCCAAAAGAGTTGCACACAAGATACATCAGCATATTTTGCACATTATCATCAATGTATAATGTATAAGAACAATTGCTGTTATGTTGTGTGCTAACCAGTATTTTGCTTTATGGTTCTACAAAGGTCACTAATACGTAGCGCATGAATTAGGTCCTAGTACGTGTGAGACGTGTATGAGGGGAAAGTACTAGGTGATTACTTGTTCTGTTTATCACTGAAAATCTACAGTGACGAAGATGTGAGTTTTGGTACAAAATGAATGTTCTGCAAGCCAGATATAAACTGGCAAAGTTCATTTAGATCAATGCTGACAAATTTCAACCATGTGTGCAGCAACAGGATATGTTGCTACACAAATAAAATCAATTGCACCTGCATATCAAGCAATACATGTCTTCATTCACAGAGACTGTTGGTAACGAGCACTGTATCTCCTGATGTAGATTTGGTATTGAAAGAAACATGAAACTTTGTGAACACAATTAAATGAGATCCCTGGGTGTATGTTTTTTGAATACTTAAGGAGAAATAGGTTGGGGCGCCTGGGTGGCTCAGTTGGTTAAGTGACTGCCTTCGGCTCAGGTCATGATCCTGGAGTCCCAGGATCGAGTCCCTCATCGGGCTCCCTGCTCAGCGGGGAGTCTGCTTCTCCCTCTGACCCTCCCCCCCTCATGCTCTATCTCATTCTCTCTCTCAAATAAATAAATAAAATCTTTAAAAAAAAAAAAAAAAAGAAATAGGTTGGGCAGGAACTATAAGAAAGTTCATCGGTTGTTGAATGGAAAAATACATCTATTTTTGAACTAAGGAATAAGTTATAAACACTTCATAATGACACTGATACTGCTCATAACAATTTCAAGTGGCTTTCTCAAATACTCTACCTCGAATAACCTGCACTCAAATATAAAAATTACATGTTTTAAGGTTGAGAATCATTTGAAAAAAACCACCAGGATTTCTTACAAAGATGGAATCACTGTGTTAACAGGTCAGTTGCTCAAAGTTCCATGCCTTCCCAACACTTCATCATTTTTTTTCACTCATTAGAGAAATTGATACCGTATAATCAAGCTTTTTTTTTTTAAATTGTGGTTAAAAAAAAACCCACTAAACAAAATTTATCATCCCAACCATTTTTATTTTATTTATTTTTTTTTTTTAAAGATTTTATTTTTATTTATTTGAGAGAGAGAGAATGAGAGACAGAGAGCATGAGAGGGAGGAAGGTCAGAGGGAGAGCAGACTCCCTGCCAAGCAGGGACCCCGATGCGGGACTCGATCCCGGGACTCCAGGATCATGACCTGAGCCGAAGGCAGTCGCTTAACCAACTGAGCCACCCAGGCGCCCATCCCAACCATTTTTAAGTGGACAGTTCAGTAGTGTTATCTGTTGGGCAACAGATTCTTAGAACTTTTCCATCTTGCAAAATTGAAATTCCACACCCATTCAACAACAACTCCCCATTTCCTCCTCCTCTTCACTCCCGGCAAACCATCATTCTACCTTCTATGTCTAGGAGTTTGATTATTTTAGGTATCTCATATAAGTGGAATCATACAGTATTTGTCTTTTGGTGACTGGTTTATTTCACTTGGTGTAACATTCTCAAAGTTCATCTGTGTGGTAGCATGTAATCGGAGCTCCTTCTTTTTCAGTGCTGAATAATATTCCATCGTGTGTATATACTACATTTTGTTTATCTATTCACCTGTCGATGGACATTTGGGTTGTTTCCACCTCTTGGCTATTGTGATTAATGCTGCATTGAATATGGGCATGCAAATATCTCTTGAGATCCTGCTTTCAGTTCTTTTGGATACATACCCAGAAATGGGAATGCTGGATCATGGGGTAATTTTATTTTTAATTTTTTGAGAAATTTCCATACTATTTTCCATAGGGCTGCACTATTTTATATTTTCATCAATAATGCACAAGGGTTCCAATTTCTTCACATCCCTGCAAAGACTTGCTACTTTCTGGTGGTTTTTTGATTTGGTTTGGGTTTTGTTTGGGGGGGGTTTGTTTTTTGTTTTTTGGCTTTTCTTGCTAGCCATCTTGATAGGTATGAGATAATAACTCATCATGTTTTGCATATTCCTAATGATTTGTGATGTCAAGGATCTTTTCTTGCCTTTTGACCATTTATGTTTTCTTCAGAGAAATGTCTATTCAAATCCTTTGCTCACTTTTGAATTGGGTTGTTTGATTTTTTGTTGTTTTTGAGCTGTAGTTCTTTATCTATTCTGGATATTAACCCTTAATCACATATATGATTTGCAATTTTTTTTTCTCATTCCGTCAGATGCTTTTGACTCTGTTTATTATTTCTTTTGATGTGCACAAGTTTTTAAATTTGATGTAGTTCCATTTGTCTATTTTTACTTTTGTTGCCTGTTGCTTTTGTTGTCATATCTAAGAAACTATTGTCAAATCCAATATAACAAAGCACCTTTCTTCTGGGAGTTTTATAGTTTCGGGTCTTATATTTAGGTCTTTAACCTATTTTGACTTAATATTTGTATATGATGTAAGATGAGGGTCTTACTTTATTCTTTGCATGTGAATATTCAGTTTGCCCAGCACCATTTGTTGAAGAGTCTGATCCTTCCCCATTGTGTGGTCGTGCCACCCTTGTCGAAGATCATTTTACCATATATGAGAGGGTCTTATTTTTAAACCACATTCAGATTCTTGAAAATTAAAATTTAATTTCCAGAGATAAATTTAACTAAAGAATGGATTAGAAATATTTTTGCATTTATCTCCCAAATTCTACTTTGAGTGGGCAATGCTTATTAACAGTACTGGAAGTAGTTTAAGTGAGGAATCTCTCTGAATTTCTGCACACATTCAATCTGAGTATTCAATATTATTTGACAGCTGCCAAATAATTATTTCCATGCTGCAAACTCATGATTGTGAGGATAGGATTAACTTAATACAAATAAAGACTAAGAAAATTGTTGAGTGTAGTTCCTAATCTGTGCATTAATCTATCTATAACTGAGATTGATATCAAGACTTCGGTGAAAAGCTAGGAAAATCTCCTCACTAATACTAAGTAATGATCATCATTCTTTTTTTTTCCGCACTCCGTTTCACCCATTTTGTCCATCCCCCAGTGATTGTTCTTCTGAACACACATTAAAATGTTGTTAACCCTTTATTTTTTACACTGTGATAATTTTTCTACTTACTTCAATATATCGGTTTATTATGCCTCACATATCTATTAAATGATGTAAGACCACATTCTGAAAAGCTCTGTCTTAAATCTATGACTATATAACTGCTTTAACAGTGCCATTCAGTAGAAAATAAATGCAAGCCGCATATGTAATTTTAACTGTTTTAGCAGCCACATTAAAAAAGTAAGACATAACAGATGACATTAACTTTAATATTTGAAAATGTCCAAAATATTATTATTTCAACATGGGATAAATATTTTTTAAAATATTGAGATATTTTGTTCTGGGAATGGCCAGCAATCCCTGTACCAACAGATGAAAGATGACTCCAAACTTTGCCGTGCAAGAGAGGAGAGGGCAAGGAGGTCAACACTCAGAAACGAAGACCCTTTGCTCTTCTTTGCTCCCGCTTTTATTGGTCCTTCAGGATATCTTTATCAGTTTCTCAAGCACAAGATGTGTGACAAGGAGTCTTACTGAAACTGAGAGGATTTATGGGAAAGATACGATATGCTAATCTGTGTGTTCTACTAAACATAGCCTAAGGGACAACGCTTACATCTCTTAGATCACGGGGCAGCCGTTTGGGCTGAGAGCTTCGGGGAAGGTAACTCCCCACGGCATTCCAACAGCGGAGTGGTGGTCCTGGCATTCCAAAGGCCCACGCCCTTCTCTGAAATCCTCCCTTGCCCCCAGCGGCCTCTGTATTACATTTTAGCAAGCCAGGTATTATGGCTGATTTCATGCTCTGCATTAACCCCAACAATTTTGCATTCTTTTTTTCCTACTAAGTCTTCACAGTCTGGTCCATACTGTACATTTACAACACTTACTTGTGCTTACATCTCAGTTTGGAGTAGCTGCATTGTGACTAGTGACCCCTGCACTGGACTGCATAGCCCTGAAACTTTAATCTTAGAAATCAGATTCTCCGATCTTAACCTTCTATCCATTGACTTCTTCCAATATCTTTCTGTCGCTAAACCTAAATTTAAACCCCAAAGAGACCCTTTCCTTTGATGCTGCCCTTCTCTGAGTCCAGCGACTTCCCCAGCCCTTGTTGGGAAAGCACTCAGTGAGGAAAACTCTCTAACCAATGTGCTTCACTGGCCAGACCACTCTGCAATGCTGAATCCGTTTAAGCACTCACTTTCCTAATACTTCTCCAGACCAGGGACACTACCGATGGAAGTATGTAGCCATGTTCATTGGCATCAACTCACTTTGATCCCTTTCACCCTCAGCAGGTGTGACTGGGTCTTCAACTCTCCATTATATATTACAGTCACTGTATTCATTCCTAGCAGGATTCGCTTTCCACTCCTTCAGCAGACAGTCCATACGTAGAACCCCCTTCTCATGTCCCATGTTATTCCCTCACCCCACAATCTTAGCAGACTGTCCAGCCCCCTATTTCAGAGGAAGTAGAGGTGACCAAGCATGTACAACAGGCAGACACTTGCCTCTTCAAGGCAAATCCCTTCCACCTGAGCTCTTCAAGCCATCCCCTCCAAGATTTCTCAGTGACTGTGTGAAAAGCAAGAGCACCAGATGACATCCAAGGTAAATATTGAAGGAATTACTCCGCTTCTTGAGGAAACTTCACATTATTGTTCCCATTATGACACTAGATGTCATATGTTATGTTTCCATACCTCATGGAAATGTTTCCATACCGCAGCTCTATCATCTTAAGATGTTATGTTTCCATACCTCAGCTCTATCATCTTGAAAGTCAGGCTGGGTGAATTCTGTTGTTGCTTTCAGTTCCAGTGTTTTAAACTCTACCGTCCAGCATCATAGAAATTAGCTTTGAAGTGCTGACCAGATAGAGAGGAGAGGAAAATGAGTATGTGTAAAACAAGGTGGCCTCTGTTCCTTTCTGGCTCTGTAACCTCACATAGACCTGAGCCTCTTCAGGACACTGTTCCTTCATTAAAAAAAAAAAAAAAAGGACACTGATTCTTCATCTATAAAGTTGAGAACAGAGTAACCAATTAACAGAATGGCTCTGAAAAGTTAAAGGAAAAGCGCCTACGTGGGCAAGTCCTTCCTAGCACAGAGCCTGTGCCAGAGCAGGGACTCAGCTTCCATTCATTGTTCAGGGCCTGGGCAGAGGCATCATGGAGGTTGCTGCCTGTCTGCAGACAGATGTAACTGGGCCCTGTTCTTGCAAACTACATTTCCCAGGCTCCCTTGCTGCTCAGAGGCACCCCCTACCTTAATGGTCCTGTGTCTTCAGTCCCAAGAGACCGTTTAATTCCAGGTTCTACCAACACCAACTTCTGTGTCCTTCTGCCCCTCCTGAGGTTCATCCCTTTGTTTAAAATATTTAGTGAGTCCTACTTCCTGGCTGGACTCTGGCTGATGCAGCTATGAGAGCATCATCTGTCTTTGGAGAATAGGTGAGGATTTTAACACTGAGAGTAAAGGAATGAACCAGGTAACCTATCTAGACCCTTATTCAGTTTCAATCACCTAATTCTTACACTTTATTAAAGTCAAACATTCGTTACATTGATTTCATAGCCTAATGTTTAATTTCAAAGCTTCTCAGAGAAGTGCTGGGTTCACAGAATGAGCAAAATTTGGGGATATAAAATTTGTTGAGTCCAATGCACCACAGCTGGTCTTAATAGCAAAGCCACAGGGTAGAAATTGTATGCATCAAACTACCCTGTGCCAGACCAACTGTATTTTATGATCCCAGGTCTGGTTTTCCCACAGCATATCCTCCCACAGCTAATGGCTTCCATGATTTGAAACTCTTTCCCCATTCCTGCAGGCCTTGTTGCACGGGAATGTTGAGGTTTCTAATGCTCATCTTAACCACATTCTCCCCTCTGTGTGCGGCACTAGAATGCATCAAAGCAGATGCATATGCAAAATACAGATTTTCGGGAAATAAAACTCAAACTTTTCTTGGGCCTATATACTAAATGATAATTCATTTCTTGTATACCACATTATTTCTCAGAAATACTTCCTGTCTTGAGCTAATAGTGAGTTGCCTTGCCAAAAGTTCAAATCTCTGAGAAAAGCCACATTAATGGCTTCCCCTGACCTCCTGACCTCTTCACCTCAGTGAGGCTCCTCTGTTGCAACGTCAAACATTCCAACGTTATATCTATTTGCTTCCTCCTCAACGAATAATTTTCTAAGCTCCTATATAGCTGACAATTAGATATACAGTTTCTCATCTGGAGATAGAATTAACAATATCATATTTTATTCTAATATTCCCTATTTGACAATTGTCACTGCACAAATAGTTTTCAGGATTCTAACAAATATGTGTTGAATCGGGCACTTTTCTCAGCACTCTAGTTATCTTAGTTCATTCAATATTCACAACCACACTACAAAGTAAGAAGCGTTACTGTCTCCATTTTACACATAAGGAAACAGAAGCATATAGAGATTGATTCGTTTGAAAGTTATACAGTTAGCAGGTAATAAAACTGAGATTCAAACCCAAGAATGCTATTGTCACAATCTGCATTCTCAATCACTACCCAAACTGAGATATAGGTTCTCTAGTAAATGTATCCATAGTTGTAATGTTTTTTACCTAAAATGTTTTATTTTAAATTTTAAATAATTTCAAACTTACAAAAAAGTTACAAAAATTATGTTAATAATTTCCATATTCCCTTCACCCGGACTCCCACAGCACAATTACCCAAACAAGGAAATTAATATTAATACAGTACTAATTAATTAACATAGTTCTAATCTATAAATGCTATTCAAATTTTGCCAACTGTCACGTTAATGGTCTTTTTCTGACCCAGGATCCAATCCAAGACCAAACATTACATTTCGTTGTCATGTCTCCTTGCTCTCCTTCATCTGGAATAGTTCTTCAGTTTTTCTTTTGTTTTATGACCTTGATGCTTTGACCCCATTATTTTGTCACCTGTCCACTTGAGTATCCAAAATAATCTTTTTTTTTTTTTTTAAGATTTTATTTATTTCTTGGACAGAGAGAGACATAGTGAGAGCAGGAACACAAGTGGGGGGAGTGGGAGAGGGAGAAGCGGGATTCCCGCGGAGCAGGGAGCCCGATGTGGGACTCGATCCCAGGACCCTGGGACCATGACCTGAGCCAAAGGCAGATGCTTAACAACTGAGCCACCCAGGTGCCCCGAGTATCCAAAATAATCTTAAGGCTCAGGAAAACTGGACATTGATCAGCTGGAAGTGCTCGCACCATCACAAAACGACGTAGCACGGCTGTACATCTAACCCTCCGTATCTGATGGGATGCAAGACCTGGCTTCTCAAGGAGAATCCATGGACTGCATCTTTGTGGCCCCTAGGCTCAGTTGCCCTCTCCCCTGCGGGCACTCTCCTGACTAGTGATCTGTTTTCAGAGCACTACTGGTTTGTAATGAATTAGAGAAATATTTCATTCCACTGGGTACTCTGTATGAATATGATCTCTCAAGCATTTTCTGCCATAAACCAATTATCTTGAGGGGCATATGAAGGAATTTAGTTTGTTTTCCTGTATATGTTCTTCCTGAGCATTTCCAGATAATTGGCTCCAGACGAATTCCTTGCATGGATGAAAGCCATAAATAACCACATTTCTATTGTGATATAGGCATGACAGGCACTGTCTCCGTGTTTTAAAATCTAAGTTAAATACAGTTATTTGCCGGTTTCAGGCTATTACCTATTTTAATTCCTTAGATGATCAAGGTAATACAGCAGTTGATGTTCCTTGGACTAATCCCTGTGTCAGCTATAATTATCACACTAGAATTTTTCTCAGTGGATATTTTAAACACTGAATGTAACAACTTGGGGAAAGGGCAAAGATTCTTTTAAATGTCATATAATTCATGTAATATAAAATAGGCATGCCTCACATTGGTGACTGCTGAGGAGTCAGGGCTTTCTCTGACAGTGCAATAAAAAATTACTCATTTCACTACTATGACCATTCTTGGCTCCTTCTCGGACTTGATCATGAAAATTATCATTCATTGGTCAATGTGCTTAACTTGATACTTTTCCATATTGATAAGTAAGACTACGTTAATGCTTTGTAAAGCAACAATAGTTCTCATACGTACTGGTTTTAGGACCCCTTTGTGCCATTAAAAATTATTTAGAACTCCAAAGAGCTTTTGTTTAATTGGGTTATATCCATTACTCTACACTGTAATTGAAATTGAAGCTGAGAATAAGGGTACTGGGTGACTCAGTCAGTTGAGCTCAGGGCACGATCCCAGGGTCCTGGGATTGAGCCCCGCATTGGGCTCCCTACTCAGCACTTGTGCTCTCTCTCCCTCTCTCTCTCTCTGTTAAATAAGTAAATAAATAAATAAATAAATAAGACATAAAATCTTTTAAAAAAAGAAATTGAAACAGAATATTTTAAAATATTTATTTATCAGTTCACTTAAAATAATTATTTTTCTTTGATCATCCAAATATGGACAGTGCCATAATTTAATAAAATCCTTGCCTCCAAAAAACATCTTCATCACCACTTATAGCACATGCACTTGGAAGATATAAAATTGATTGGAGGGAATAATAGGTTAGGACCCATAAAAACCTTCAAAAAATAAAAATGGGACTAAAATGATCAAGAAACTTTATAAACTGCCCCAAGTAGCCAAAAGATGACAATGTTTTAGATTGTATTATATCACTCTGAAATTTGTTACCAAGGTCTCTTAAGTCACTTTCCTCCTCTATTTTCACTTATCAAAATCAAATCCTAAAGGCTTTGTTATGACTCAGTTCAAATACTGTTTCATATTGCAACTTCTTATGTATTACCAAATTTTAAATTAACATCATTCAGCTTCAATATTCTTACAACAACCTACAATGTATGACTACTTGTCATAAACAAAGCTTTTATCTTTATTAAAGTCCTTTAGAAAATAAAAGAAAGGCTTATTTAAATCTCTAAGCACAGGAAATAGATGGAATAATACTTTAATCACCACCATTCCACTAGTCAATGGAAAGCAGCAGGCCCACAGACAGTTCTTAGCTCTGTGCTAGCCTGGTTCCTGACCCAACCATTTCTCATTAGAGGCTCTATGTAATGTTTGCAATAATTAAATAGGTCTCTGGAGCATAACACAACTCAATAGAAATAATCTTAACCAAAACTGTCTTTTTAGTTGTAGGGTTATCAAACCTTATGAAATATTTAGTAGTTATTTCTGATATATTTCTTCTAGAAATCACCTTTGTATCACCACCACCACCATCACTCCCAGACATTTTTAATAATAGACTGAAGTGGTAAAGTCGAGACCTTTACTTCGTATATTTCCTTTTAAGTACTGCCCCAAACATAAATAGTTTATAGGTTTCAAGTCAGATTGACATACCCACAGATGCATCACTTCCAATTAATAATCAAAACATAAGTTTTTAGTTTTTCTGATAATGTTCTTTCAACCTAATTGGGAAGTATCCTAATGAGAATTCTGGTTATAAATGACAGAAATCCAACTCAAAGTATCTTATAAAAACAACAGAGTTCATCGGGTGTATACTGGGCAATTCATTAAAT
>NW_027799910.1:0-283 GCF_054177405.1 Leptonychotes weddellii | reverse complement strand
TCATGGTTTATGGCAACCCCAAGCTGAGAGCCCGCGCCTGGGCTCCGCCTCTGCAGCCGGCTTCCCTGCTCCGTTACCTGGGAGCTCTGCCGCCCTCAGGCACCCCCGGTCTTTCTGTGACCCCGAGGGTCCTGAGACCACGCTGTCCCAGAGCGTTCCACCCCCCGCTTAGGCACCAGAGTGACGTCCCTCGGCAGAGCAGACTTTTAAAAGTTCCGATTTTGTGCTCCGTGGTTCTATCACTTGCCAGAAGCGGCCGATGGAGGCCCCTCCCCCGCCGTCT
>NW_027799909.1:0-283 GCF_054177405.1 Leptonychotes weddellii | reverse complement strand
TGCTCACATAAATGGTGGGAGGGGCAGAGGGAGAGAGTCCCAAGCAGAATCCCTGCTGAGTGCAGAGCCTGCCGCCATGCTCAATCTCAGGACCCTTGAGATCATGACCTGAGCAGAAACCAAGTCAGTCACTTAACTGACTGAGCCGCCCAGGGGCCCCCTCTGCCCATTTCTTAATCAGATATATATTTTTTTTTTTTTCTGTTGAGTTGCATGAGTTCTTTGTGCTTTGGATATTTATCCTTGTCAGATATATGACTTACAAATATTTTTTCCCATTTAT
>NW_027799908.1:0-283 GCF_054177405.1 Leptonychotes weddellii | reverse complement strand
AAGATCTCATTCCTTTTGATGGCTGCATAATATTCCATTGTATATATATACCACATCTTCTTTATCCATTCATCTGTCGATGGACATCTTGGCTCTTTCCACAGTTTGGCTATTGCCACCAGCCCATCTTGATGATACTCTGGATACTACCCATACTGTTCATTTAGAGAAATCATAGCACCCCATCTTTTTTCTTAGGTGATCAATTAAATCAGTCAGACCACTCGATCGTGGAGGAGGAATTTGCCCATAGGATTGTGGCTTTAAGTTGAAAGTTGTAAGA
>NW_027799907.1:0-283 GCF_054177405.1 Leptonychotes weddellii | reverse complement strand
CATAGTTCCCAATAAATTCATTTATTAATTCTAATAGTGTATAGATTCTTCTGAATTTTCTAAGCACTCAATCATATTCTCCACGAATAATAACAGCTTTATTTCTTCCTTTCCAATCCTTATAGCTCCTATTTCCTTCTCTTCCTTTACTGAACTTCTTTGACCCCAGGTACATTGTTGATAAAAATGGTGTTCATAGGCAACTTTGTTTTCTTTCCAACTTGAGGGAAAAGCATTCAACATTTCATATTTAAATGTACCGTTTGGTGTAGGTTTTGTACAT
>NW_027799906.1:0-283 GCF_054177405.1 Leptonychotes weddellii | reverse complement strand
GATTCTTTTTTTTTTCAAAGATCTTATTTATTTTTTTGACAGAGGGAGACACAGTGAGAGAGGGAACACAAGCAGCGGGAGTGGGAGAGGGAGAAACAGGTTTCCCACCGAGCAGGGAGCCCGATGCGGGGCTCGATCCCAGGACCCTGGGACCATGACCTGAGCCGAAGGCAGACGCTTAACGACTGAGCCACCCAGGCGCCCCTGGGCAAAGACTATTCTTTTTTTTTTTTTATTCTTATGTTAATCCCCGTACATTACATCATTAGTTTTAGATGTAGTG
>NW_027799905.1:0-283 GCF_054177405.1 Leptonychotes weddellii | reverse complement strand
AGCCTGAGAATTTATTTCTAACAAGTTTCCGGATGATGCTGAGCGACTTGTGACTTTGTCCTTCACTGGGCTTTATCTTGCTCTGTATTCTGGATACCTCTTCCGTAGGTATCCAGAGGAAGATACCTCTTCCTCAACCGATCTTGTCACTTTGAGTGACAAGGAGAGTTGCACTGAGACTACCCCTCCCCCAAATCCCAAGCCCACCCCACCCCCTACCCACAATCATTTGGAAATAGAATTCTGCTTCCAAGTCCTCTTGGGTTTAGTGACATTTATCCTA
>NW_027799904.1:0-283 GCF_054177405.1 Leptonychotes weddellii | reverse complement strand
GAAGCCTTCCCTCATAACCTTTAAACAGGACCTCTCCTCCTTCATTCTCCCATTTCCTTACCCTGCCTGATTTTTCTTTTTCTTTTTTTTTTTTTTAAAGATTTTATTTATTTATTTGAGAGAGAGAGAATGAGAGACAGAGAGCATGAGAGGGAGGAGGGTCAGAGGGAGAAGCAGACTCCCTGCCGAGCAGGGAGCCTGATGCGGGACTTGATCCCGGGACTCCAGGATCATGACCTGAGCCGAAGGCAGTCGTTTAACCAACTGAGCCACCCAGGCGCCC
>NW_027799903.1:0-283 GCF_054177405.1 Leptonychotes weddellii | reverse complement strand
TATTGGGACTTCATCGAGATAAAAAGCTTTTGCACAGCAAAGGAAATAATCAACAAAACTAAAAGCCAACCGACAGAATGGGAGATGGGAGAAGATATTCGCAAATGACGTATCAGATAAAGGGCTAGTATCCAAAACCTGTAAAGAACTTACCAAATTCAACACCCAAAAAACAAATAATCCAGTCAAGAAATGGGCAGAAGACATAACAGACATCTCCAAAGAAGACATGCAAATGGCCAACAGACACATGAAAAAGTGCTCAACAGCACTCAGCATCAGG
>NW_027799902.1:0-283 GCF_054177405.1 Leptonychotes weddellii | reverse complement strand
GCCCAGGGCCAGATGGCTTCCCAGGGGAATTCTACCAAACATTTAAGGAAGAATTAATACCTACCTATTCTTCTAAAACTGTTCCAAAAAATAGAAATGGGAGGAAAACTTCCAAACTCATTTTATGAGGTCAGCATCACCTTGATCCCAAAACCAGACAAAGACCCCATCAAAAAGGAGAACTACAGACCAATATCCCTGATGAACACAGATGCAAAAATTCTCACCAAAATACCAGCCAATAGGATCCAACAGTACATTAAAAGGATTATTCACCATGACC
>NW_027799901.1:0-283 GCF_054177405.1 Leptonychotes weddellii | reverse complement strand
AAAATGCATAGCCAGCTCAAGAGTGCTCAGTGGGAGGCTGCCACCCGGTCTCACTCACACAAGATAGAATAATAAGGCGCCTGTGGGTGCAGCACCTTTCAGAGACTTCTCAGAAACGTGGTCATGATTCCCAGCAGAGCTGGCTTGTGCCCTCCGCCCTCTGGGCCAGCTTCCCCTCACACAGTGAACACACCATCAGACAGCAGAACAACAGAGCGCTGCAGACCAGCATTTCTCAAAGCCCCATGCACACCCAGCCACCTGGAGGGGCTCCTTAAGATGC
>NW_027799900.1:0-3059 GCF_054177405.1 Leptonychotes weddellii | reverse complement strand
TGTAAGTGTATGATGCTCTATTGATCAGTCAATACTTATGTCCATATCACACTTTCCCAGTTACCATTACTTGAAGTATTAAAGCCAGGCAATGTAAATGTTTAAATTCATTCTTTTGCAAGATTATTTGGGACATCTATGTTCTTTGCCTTTCCATATAAATTTCAGAATTTGCATGTGTACTTATACCAAAATTTCATCTACTAAAATAATGATTTAGAATTGTGTTGAGTCTATAGATCACTTTGGATAGAAATAGTGTCTTAATAATATCAAGTCTTCCAATCCATGAACATAGTTTATCTCTGCATTTATTTAAGTCTTCTTGAATTTTTCCTAGTTTTTTTTTTTACTTTACAGTGTAGATTTCTTGTATATCCTTGATTAAATATAATCTTAATGATTTAATATTTTGATGCTATTGTATAATAATTGACTTATTTTATTTTCCATATGTTTGTTGCTAATATACAAAAATACAGTTGATTTTTATACATTAACTTTGTATCCTAAAAGTATAGTAAATTCTTTTATTAGTTCCTGAAGTTATTTTATAGATTCTTTAGGATATGACATAAAACAAGTCATCTGCATATGGAAAAAATTTACTTCTTTTATTTTCTTTCTTACCTTCTTTCTTACCTTCTTTCTTTCTTTTTTTACTGGCTACCTTTTCTTACAATTTTAAATAGAGGTAGTAGGAGTATGCCTCCTTGCCTGGTCCCCAAATTTAGGAGGAAACATCAATATTTTATCAATAGGCATGATGCTAGCTGTAGATTTTTCGTAGTTGTTATTTCGGTTGGAGGAATTTCCTTTGTATTCTTTGTTTGCTGAGTGTAATTGTCATGATTGAGTGTTGAATACTTCTGCACAATTGATGTAATCAAATGGTGTATGCTGCTGTTGATCTGTTGATATGTCAGCTCACATTGATTGATGCCTACCTTACATATTGAGAAAACTATTTGGTCATGAAGTATTACACTTTTTACATATATTTATGTTTATGAGGATTATTTCAATGGATATCTGTAGTGACTGTCAGGTTTTGGTGTGACTATTATGGTTATTTCATAAAATGATTTAGAAAGCATTCCTTCTGCCTATAATTTCTGAATAAGATTAATTTCTTTCTCAAATATTAGATAGAATTCACTAGTGAAACTCTCAGTCTGGAATTGTATTTTTGTAGAGGTTTATGATAATGAGCTCAAATTATTTAATAGATGTAGAAATATTTAGATTTTTTTTATCATACATCAGTTTTGACAGATACCATTATCTCAAGGAATTTCTTCATTTTTCCTAAGATTTCTAAGACATGAACTGTTTATAATATTATATCATTATCATTTCAGTACCTATAGGATCTGTAGTTAACAACCCCTCTTTCATTCTTCATATTATTAGTTTATGTCCTTTGTCTTTTTTCTTTTGTCAAACTAGATGGGGTTGACTGATTCTTTAGAATTTTTAATAGAAACAACCTTTTATTTTGATCACTTTCTCAATCATTTGTCCCATTTCTATTTCACTGATTTTTTTTTTTGCTATTATTACTGTTGCTATTATTTCCTTTTAATTTACTTATAATTTTTTTGTTGGACTCTTAAGGTTGAATCTTCAGTCATGATTTTCTTTTCTTTTTTCAAATAAGGGCATATAAACCTGCATATCTCCCTCTATTTAGCTAGTTGCATCCCATAAATATTGAAATGTATGTGTACCATCATTCAGTTAGAAATATTTTCTATTTTCCTTTGTGATTTCTTCTCTGACCCACTTATATTTTTTAACCTAAGTATTGCTTTCCTAAATATCATCTTATTAGGTATATCTAATTTAATTCCATTTGGGTAAAAGATGTGTAATTTCAGTTTTTCTAAATAATTGAAGGATGTGTTATGGTTAAGTATATGGTCTATTGTGGTGAACTTATCAAACACACTTTAAAAAGTGTGTACCCTATAATTGTTGGTGTGTAAATACCAATGGTAAGGCAGTCCATAGCATCATCTAGATTACCTTATTTCCCCCTAATATTGTCTATTTGTTCTACCAATTGCCAAGATAGGAGAGTTAAAATCTTTTATCAAGTTGTCTATTTCTCTGTAAAATTATGTCAATTTGTGCTGACAACACTGACTCTATCTTTGGCCTTCCATCTTGTTCATGCTGGAGCAATGACCTCCCTTGGGGCCACATTTTCCAGGTGCTGTGGAGATTAATGTAAGCCCCAATAGGAACGCAGGAAGGCTTATTCTGATCTTCCCTAAAGTGACACACAGAAGGCCCCACTTTATCTAACTAGTAGAGATCCTCTGGCACACAAAGATGGTACTACTTTAGGTAACTACACTTTGACCTCACAGCAATGCCCCCTCTCTACAAAAGCTGTGGGGCGAGTCTGGACTGGGTGGAGAGTAGCTTCTTAGTGCTTGGATCCTGCATTCAAAGTCTGATTCTCTCCTGTCAGTAAGTTACCCTGAATAATACTCTGGAAATGGCATGGAGTGGCTTGCTTTGTTTTTCGATCTTAAAGTGACTTCTCAGTCTGGAAGATAATTTACTGACCCTTCTCCACCTTCTAACAATATTCTTTTGGGGCACTGTTACTAGATTCACACACATGTATGATTATTATATATTCCTGAAGAATTAAATATTTTTATCATTATGATTATCTCTATCTCTGGAAATACCATTCTTCTTTAAGTCTGTTTTCTGATATTAATATGGCCACTTCAGCCTTTTTAGGCTGTTTGCCTGGTACATCTTTTGTCATTAATTTACTTTGCAACTATCTGTGCTTAAAGTGCATTTTTATAGGCAGCCTATAGTTATGATAATTCCTGCCTTTTAATCATAATGCTCTGACCATTGCAATTATTATAATTTTTGACATAGTTGGATATAGGTCTACTATTTTATTGTCTTCTGTATCTCTCTGATTCTTGATTTTCTGTTCTTTGACTTATTTTCCTTTCTAAATTATTTGAATATTTCTAGAATTGTACATTCATCTTCAGTTATAGTCCCTTGCATTATATTTTATG
>NW_027799899.1:0-283 GCF_054177405.1 Leptonychotes weddellii | reverse complement strand
AAACTTTTTCATTGCACAGAAAATAGCTGCAGTGAAGTGGCAGTTTGGAAGCTGGATAACCACCTGATGGTGGGGGTCGTAGGGATGTGGTCTGTGCACACTCAGCGTGGGTGCGCGGTGTGCGTGGGTGCGGGGTGTTCGTGGGTGCGCTCACAGCGTGGGTGTGGGGTGTGCGTGGGTGCGCTCGCAGCGTGGGTGCGCGGTGTGCGTGGGTGCGCTTGCAGCGTGGGTGTGGGGTGTGCGTGGGTGCGCTCGTAGCGTGGGTGCTCGGTGTGCGTGGGTG
>NW_027799898.1:0-283 GCF_054177405.1 Leptonychotes weddellii | reverse complement strand
AGCTGCCTGCCTAGGCCGGGCAGGACCCCACAGCAGCCTGTTGTGTGGTTCAGCAGACCTTTGATGCTCATCAGTCCCCAAACCCCTGCATGTAGAGATGTTTGTCCAGGCTCCTGGCTCTGTCCTAAAGATGGTCTCCATTAAGGTTCTTTAATGGAATCCTGTGCTCGGCCACACACCATAAGTAGCTGCTTTTTCAACTTAATGATGTTGAACATCTCCCTTGAATAGATTTTTGGACACAGGTGGACAAACTGCCTTTTCTTGGGTGTGTGCGTTCGCC
>NW_027799897.1:0-283 GCF_054177405.1 Leptonychotes weddellii | reverse complement strand
GTTCTTAAACCATATAAGACGGTGAACGTAACGGATCAATGCTGTGTGTGTTCTGGCTGCTCCACAGATGGGCCCTTCCCCCCATCTCTCTCCCCTCCTCCTCGGGCCTCCCTATTCCCGGAGACACAACCGTATTGACATTAGCACAACTGATAACCCTACCATGGCCTCTAAGTGTTCAAGTGAAAGGAAGAGTCACACATCTCTCACTTTCCATCGCAACCAGAGATGATTAAGCTTCGTGAGGAACGCCTGTCGAAACCCAAGACAGGCCGAAAGCTAG
>NW_027799896.1:0-283 GCF_054177405.1 Leptonychotes weddellii | reverse complement strand
TTTAATTATAACTTAAATTAATCAGAGTATCTCTATTGTGGAAGAATTAATTTCCAAAACAAAACGAAGTCTATAAAAGTATACTCAATTACATTGGGGAATTGCAAATTTTCTGTCTTCTGGCACTCAGAAGATTTTGCTTTAAATTCTGGTTAAAATTATTATAGCTACTTGTATATTCATTTTCCTCACCAAGGGTTCTCATCTCCTTTCTTGTTTACACATAATTTGGCTGTACAATTGGTTTTCCTCTAAGCAATGGTTTTGACCTCAAAAAAAAAAA
>NW_027799895.1:0-283 GCF_054177405.1 Leptonychotes weddellii | reverse complement strand
AACACCGCAGCGCAGCCCTGAATGCACCTTAGCACCCCCCACCCTGGCTAAGACTCGGGGGATAAACGCAGGGTTTCTGCCATTGTTCACTCCCATGGGTTAAAACAAAGTACCCTGTTGTGTTGCTCTCCTCCCCGCCCCGCCCATTCCCCCAAAGCCTCTCGTTTAAAAGCACCAGAGAACTCTCTGCCAAGGACGGTACCTCGACACCAGCTTCCCAGTGCCACAAACACGTTTCTTCTCCATACTCTGGCGCCTCATCCACCATGGGACTGAGAGTCTT
>NW_027799894.1:0-283 GCF_054177405.1 Leptonychotes weddellii | reverse complement strand
GCATCAGTGACATGCATTCAGGTTACAATTTTAATATTTAAGAATAGCATTTCAAAAAGAAACAAGATTCTAAACAATTTTCACTTAACTTCTTTGGCAAAATATTCCAGGTGGGTTAATGTCTCCTTCATAAAGCGAGAATCTTCTGAAAGTCTCTCATAAATCACTGTATCCTATCCGGAAAAAAAAAAAAAAAAAAGTTCTTGTGACCAATATCTTACCTAAGCCTAACAATCCAAATTTTAAATACTGCATTATAATTTTATTGTTATATCTAATAGAT
>NW_027799893.1:0-283 GCF_054177405.1 Leptonychotes weddellii | reverse complement strand
ACCCCATTTTATTTATCCATTGATGGACACCTGCGTTGCTTCCACTGCTTGGCTGGTGTGAACGCTGCTGCTGTGAACATGGGTGTGCAAATATCTCTTTGAGTCCCTACTTACAATTCTCTGGGGTATACACCTAAGAGTGGGATTGCTGGATCACATGGTAATTGCATGTTTACGTTTTTTTTTGTTTTTTTTTTTTATTATTTTTTATTGTTATGTTAATCCACATACATTACATCATTAGTTTTAGATGTAGTGTTCCATGATTCATTGTTTGTGCATA
>NW_027799892.1:0-283 GCF_054177405.1 Leptonychotes weddellii | reverse complement strand
ATTACTAGACTGAAAACAAAAGTACATAAAACAAACCAAATGTAGACTAGATAAGGGAATTCAAAAGAAATGCTGAAAATAAAATCAAATATAAAATTAGAAATCAGAAATATGGAACATGCGCTAAATTTCCAAAGCCCGTTATCCACGTTCCTAATATGCTCTATGTTTCCTTCTCATGGCCAGCATCTTTTTTTTTTATTATTATGTTATGTTAATCACCATACATCATTAGTTTTGATGTAGTGTTCCATGATTCATTGTTTGCATATAACACCCAGTG
>NW_027799891.1:0-283 GCF_054177405.1 Leptonychotes weddellii | reverse complement strand
AAGTCTCAAGTGTCATTATCTAAATAATCAAAACCAGGTGTCAGCGAGGCCCTGAGTATGTTCCACCCTAAGGCAAAATTCCTTTCTGTCCAGAGACATGTGAAACCAAATTATCTGCTTCCAAAATACAATGGTGAGACAGGCATAGGATAGGCATTCCTGCTCTGAAAGGGCAGAAAGGAAGGAATAAAGGGGTTACTGGTCTAAAGCAAGTTAACCGCCCAGCAGGGAAAATTCTGTTAGGTCTCAGAGCCTGAGAGTCATGCTCTGGGCTCAGTGCTCT
>NW_027799890.1:0-283 GCF_054177405.1 Leptonychotes weddellii | reverse complement strand
CGTATGTGCTCTGGGGGCCGGGGCCCTCGTGACTGAGTTAGCCCAGAGCTGGGGTTTCCCACGACCCTCCAAAATGGGACAAGGGCCCTCTCACATCCATCGACACCCAGCTGAGCCAGCCAGCACCCAGAAACCATCAGCTGAGTGGATGGAAGGACGGATGGACAGATGAAGGAAGGAAGGAAGGAAGGAAGGAAGGCTTCAACTCCTGCGGGGGGTCCATCCCCACCATGACCGTGGGCATCACCACCCCAGTCACCACCAATGCAGAAGCCCTGGGAAG
>NW_027799889.1:0-3059 GCF_054177405.1 Leptonychotes weddellii | reverse complement strand
AAGACTGTTGAATCACAGATCTGTACCTTGGAAACAAATAATACATTATATGTTAAAAAAAAAGAAGAAGAAGAAGAAGAAGATAGCAGGAGGGGAAGAATGAAGGGGGGTAATCGGAGGGGGAGATGAACCATGAGAGGCTATGGACTCTGAGAAACAAACTGAGGGTTCTAGAGGGGACGGGGGTGGGGGGATGGGTTAGCCTGGTGATGGGTATTAAGGAGGGCATCTACTGAATGGAGCACTGGGTGTTATACGCAAACAATGAATCATGGAACACTACATCAAAAACTAATGATGTAATAATGTATGGTGACTAACATAACAGAATAATAAAAAAATAAAATAAAATAAACTGAATGGTGAAAGACTGCTTTCCCTCTCAAATAGGGAAAGAGGCAAGGATGTCCATTCTCATCGCTCTTACTCAGCATAGTTTTGGAAGTTCTAGCCACTGCATAAATGTAAGAAAAAAAATAAATTAAAGGCATATGGATTAAGGAGGAAGAAATAAAACTATCTTTATCTGTGGATGACGTGATTGTTTACATAGAAAATTCCAAAGAATCCATACATAAACCCCTCCAAGACCAATACATATGTTTTGCAAGGTTACAGGATACAGGATCAACACATAACAATCAATTGCATTTCCATACAATAACAATGAACATGCAAAAAGGGAAAATAGGAGCACAGCGTCATTCGCCATTGCTCTAGTACAGATGAAATAGCCTCATTATATATGTAACAAAACAGATACTGGATCTGTATGCTGGAAATTGCAAAATGCTGATGAAAGATATCAAAGAAGAACTACGTAAATGGAGAGATACACTGTGTTTTTATTTATTTTTTATTTTTTTAATTTTTTTAAGATTTTATTTATTTGACAGAGAGACACAGCGAGAGGGAACACAAGCAGGGGGAGTGGGAGAGGGAGAAGCAGGCTTCCCGCCGAGCAGGGAGCCCAATGTGGGGCTCGATCCCAGGACCCTGGGATCATGACCTGAGCTGAAGGCAGATGCTTAAAGACTGAGCCACCCAGATGCCCCAAGATTTTATTATTTTTTTAAAAGATTTTATTTATTTATTTGAGAGAGAGAGCACGATCTGGGTGAGGGGCAGAAGGAGAAGCAGGCTCCCCGCTGAGCAGGGAGCCCCATGTAGGGCTTGATCCTAGGACCCTGAGATCACGACCTGAGCCAAAGACAGACACCCAACTGACTGAGCCACCCAGGCGCTCCACTAGGGACTTAGGCTGAGTAAAAAAAAGCCAATCCCTAAAGGTCACACACTGTATGGTTCCATTCATATAATATTTTTTAAATGAAAAAATTTAGAAATGGAGGACATAGTAGTGATTTTCAGGGATGAGAAATGGGTAGGGAGAAGGGGTGCCAGAGGGGCATGGGTCTGACTGTAAAAGGGCAGCATGAAGGATCCTTGTGGTTTAGGGACTGTTGAGCGTTGAGTAGCTTGACTGTGGTCATCAATCCCTGAACCCACACAGGTGCTAAAACTGTATAGACTAACACACACACGCACACACATACACACACACGCACGCACAAGTAAAACTGGGGAAATCTGAATAAGACCAATAAGTTATATCAATGTCAATATCCTGGTTCTGATATTATACCATAGTTCTGAAAATGTTAGCATTGGGGAAACTTGGGCAAAGTGTATAAAGAACCTCTCGGGGGGGCACCTGGGTGGCTCAGTTGGTTAAGCGACTGCCTTCGGCTTAGGTCATGATCCTGGAGTCCCGGGATCAAGTCCCGCATTGGGGTCCCTGCTCGGCGGGGAGTCTGCTTCTCCCTCTGACCCTCCTCCCTCTTGTGCTCTCTGTCTCTCATTCTCTCTCTCACAAATAAATAAATAAAATCTTTAAAAAAAAAAAAAAAAGAACCTCTCGGTATTATTTCTTACCATTGCATGTGCATCTACAATTATCTCAAATAAATTCCAATTTGAAAGGTCTTTAAAGTTACTGACCATCTTACTACACCTCCCCCCCCATTAAAAGGATCCAAACCCAAATGATTTTAAGGAACAGATCCTTTTCTGTGCTATTTAAAGTGTTTCGGCATATATGAAGAGATGGAAAACCACCCCATTCATTTTTACTCAAAGAACGTGAACGCTAAAGTCACATGTGGAACCTCCATGTGTGAAAGAGATTTTAAAAAATGAAGCATCTCTGGTGGAGGCAGAGCAGAGAGTGTGGAGTGACCTACTGGCTCTCACTACCCTCCCCCATCCCTTCCTCCCGCCCCCAACTACACTTAGGACTTCCATGGAAACTAAGGGCCATGCAGCTCACTGTTGGAAAATCACTGCCTTGCAAACCCCTAATTATTGAAAATCATAGCTGTGAAAATCCCAAACAAAACACTAGCAAACTGAATTCAATTGAAAACAATTATCTGCTATCACAAGGAAGTAGCGTTTATCTCAGGAGGGTTAAAATGACATAAAAATAGAAAATATATTACTATGATACAGCATATCCATGGATCCAACAAGAATTCACATGCTGAGTTTAAGAGATGCAAAAAAAGAAATTCAGTAAGATTAATACTTCTCGCTAAAAAAAACCACACCCAATTTGCTAATAATAGAAGGAAATTTCTTTAACCTGATAGACTAGCAGGTAGGGAAATATCCCTGGCTCTGAGTGACATGCTCTGCAGTGTAGGAAGCCTCATCTTTTGGAATGTATGTGGGTAGAGGCTCCAGGTGGGGAGACCAAGCTTATGCCAATTGGGTAGTCCGGGCAAAAGGCTAATAGGTTGGAACAGCAGTGCTTGCCAGGTAGAGATGGTTCACTGATGAGGCGGGCACCTGACATTGGAACAATGAAGGTAAAAGAGAAATCGAAAGTGACTCCAAGGTCAGAGGGTGAATCAAGGAGCAATGCAGTCTCAGAAATGGAGCAGAGGAGAAGGAGCAGTTTTGGTGGGTAGCAAATAGAATCCCTGTTGGGGCGCCTGAGTGGCTCAGTCGTTAAGCGTCTGCCTTCGGCTCAGGTCATGATCCCAGGGTCCTGGGAT
>NW_027799888.1:0-283 GCF_054177405.1 Leptonychotes weddellii | reverse complement strand
TTTTTTTTTTTTTTTTTTAAGATTTATTTATTTATTTCAGAGAAAGAGAGAGGGAGAGAGGGCGAGGGAGACAAGCAGACTCCCCCCCCTGAGCCGGGAGCCCGACTCGGGGCTTGATCCGAGGACCCTGAGACCATGACCTGAGCCAAAATCAGGAGTCCCATGCTCATCCAGCTAGGCCACCTGGTGCCCCCCCCCCACCCCCCAGCCTGCATTTCTGTTCTCATGCCCCTATACTTAGCTTTGCGAACTGTGTCCAGCTGCATTGAGCTGCTTGCTACAT
>NW_027799887.1:0-283 GCF_054177405.1 Leptonychotes weddellii | reverse complement strand
GAAAGAAAGAGAAAGAAAGAAAGAAAGAAAGAAAGAAGGAAGGAAGGAAGGAAGGAAGGAAGGAGAAAGAAAGAAAGAAAGAAAGAAGGAAGGAAGGGGAAAGAAAGAAGAAAGAAAGAAGGAGAAAGAAAGAAAAAGAAAGAAGAAAGAAAGAAAGAAAGAAAGAAAGAAAGAAAGAAGGAAGGAAGGAGGGAGAAAGAAAGAAAGAAAGAAAGAGAAAGAAAGAAAGAAAAAGAAAGAAGAAAGAAAGAAAGAAAGAAAGAAAGAAATCCTTATCACTAAA
>NW_027799886.1:0-283 GCF_054177405.1 Leptonychotes weddellii | reverse complement strand
CTGTGTGCCTGTTTTAAACACTTAAATGTACTATTTAATCTTCACAAGAAGCAAATGAGATACTATTATTATATACCTATTCTGCAGATGAAGAAATTGAGGTGGAGATAGATTAGGTCATTGGGCTTGGGCACATAGTAAGTGGTGCAGCTAGATGTAAACATAGACCCTTTGGCCTCCGAGCCTGTACTCTTTTTTTTTAAAATTTTTAAATTTTTATTTTTTTATTCTTATGTTAATCCCCATACATTACATCATTAGTTTTAGATGAAGTGTTCCATGA
>NW_027799885.1:0-283 GCF_054177405.1 Leptonychotes weddellii | reverse complement strand
AAACAGTGAATCATGGAACACTTCATCTAAAACTAATGATGTAATGTATGGGGATTAACATAAGAATAAAAAATAAAAAAATTTAAAAAAAAAAGATTCTAGGCTTATGTTTGTTTTTATTTTTGATTTTGGTAATAGTCCTTGTCATCATGTGAAACAAATGCAGGCCATTTGATTTACGAGCATAAGTATATGCAGCTACCCCCACCTGTCATGATAGTCTCTTTGCTACATATTGACTTTTGGAAGGGAAATGAGTTGGAATTTGGATATTGGAAGTGAA
>NW_027799884.1:0-283 GCF_054177405.1 Leptonychotes weddellii | reverse complement strand
AACATAATAAAATGAAATTTAAAAAAAATTCAAATATCTCCGAGGAATTAGGAGGAGTGACACCAAGTATATATCATATACATACTGACTTCATGCATTCACAAAATTGTAAATACTGTTAACCCTTGAACAACATGGGTTTGACCTGTGCTAGCCCTCTTATATGCAGATTTTTTACAGTATAATGCTGTAAATGTATTTTCTCTTCCTTATGATTTTCTTTCTTTCTTTTTTTTTTAAGTAGGCTCCATGCCCAGCATGGAGCCCAATGTGGGGCTCGAAC
>NW_027799883.1:0-283 GCF_054177405.1 Leptonychotes weddellii | reverse complement strand
GGGGGGTCTGCTTCTCCCTCTGACCCGCTTCCCTCTCGTGCTGTCTCTCATTCTCTCTCTCAAATAAATAAATAAAATCTTTAAAAAAAAAAAAAAGATTTTATTTTTTAAGTAATCTATACACCCAATGTGGGTCCAAGATCAAGAGTCCCATGTTCTTCCTACTGAGCCAGCCAGGTGCCCCATGAATATGATTTAGTTTCTCAGTGCAAACCACATTATTTGGTTTTTCCATTTTTTGCAAGTTATTCCTTTTTTTTTTTTTTAAAGTAGTTGTTTGTTC
>NW_027799882.1:0-283 GCF_054177405.1 Leptonychotes weddellii | reverse complement strand
AGTCTGCTTCTCCCTCTGACCCTCCTCCCTCTCATGCTCTCTGTCTCTCATTCTCTCTCTCTCAAATAAATAAATAAAATCTTTAAAAAAAAAACCCCAAAAACCAAAAAAACAAAATGTTTCCCTTACTCCTATACTGTTTGCCTAGCTGGAGTAAAAGTAGGGTGAATAAAAGGCCAATCAGAAGGCTTTTTTTTCTGGAAGACTCCCCTTAGAAACAAACATTTTGAAATGAAATGGGGAGAATTAAAACCAAATGTGAACACCTACTTAAATAATAAAT
>NW_027799881.1:0-283 GCF_054177405.1 Leptonychotes weddellii | reverse complement strand
GTTTTACTCGGCAGACATCTCAAATTGAACTTGTCCAGAATGGAATACATATTTTTGCTACTGTTTCCTCAAAACAACAAAAGACACCTGATCTTTCTCTGTGAATACTTTCACCATCTATCCAGTTGTCCAGGTCATAAATCTAGAAACTAAATCCATGACCTCTTTCTATCCCCCTCTATCCTTTTTTTTTTTTTTTTAAAGATTTTATTTATTTATTTGAGAGAGAGAATGAGAGAGAGAGAGAGCATGAGAGGGGGGAGGGTCAGAGGGAGAAGCAGAC
>NW_027799880.1:0-283 GCF_054177405.1 Leptonychotes weddellii | reverse complement strand
TATTGAAATAGTAAATGGAAACCCTTGGGGATTCTTTCTCTCTGCGGGTCTCTCACCCAGTTCCTCATCACAGCAGCCCTTTCTGACTTTGAGGAACACAGTTTGAAAATGACTGGCCTTCAGGGACACTAACATTTTGTTGGACATCTCACTAGAAATCTGGTTCACAACCTTTCAACGGCAGAATAGAAAGATCAGAGGAACCATTCTCGGGTATGCATGGAATTGAGCATTAGGGGAAAAGCTTTGGTCTGAGTGTTTTGGATTTGCCCACACAGAGAAA
>NW_027799879.1:0-283 GCF_054177405.1 Leptonychotes weddellii | reverse complement strand
AGAGGATGTGGTCCATATATACAATGGAATATTACTCAGCCATCAGAAAGGATGAATACCCAACTTTTACATCATCTTGGATGAGACTGGAGGAGATTATGCTAAGTGAAATGAGTCTAGCCGAGAAAGGCAATTATCATATGGTTTCACATATTTGTGGAATATAAGGAATAGCATGGAGGACATTAGAAGAAGGAAGGAAAAATGAAGAGGGGGAAATCAGAGGGAGAGATGAACCATGAGAGACTATGGACTCTGAGAAACAAACAGGGTTTTCTAGGGT
>NW_027799878.1:0-3059 GCF_054177405.1 Leptonychotes weddellii | reverse complement strand
TGAAAGACCTAAATGTGAGACAGAAATCCATCAAAATCCTTGAGGAGAACACAGGCAGCAACCTCTTCAACCTTAGCCGCAGCAACTTCTTCCTAGAAACATCGCCAAAGGCAAAGGAAGAAAGGGCAAAAATGAACTATTGGGACTTCATCAAGATAAAAAGCTTTTGCACAACAAAGGAAACAGTCAACAAAACCAAAAGACAACTGACAGAATGGGAGAAGATATTTGCAAATGCCATATCAGATACAGAGCTAGTATCCAAAATCTATAAAGAACTTAACCAACTCAACACCCAAAGAACAAATGATCCAATCAAGAAATGGGCAGAAGACATAAACAGACATTTCTGCAAAGAAGACATCCAAATGGCCAACAGACACATGAAAAAGTGCTCAACATCACTCGGAATCAGGGAAATTCAAATCAAAATCTCAATGAGATACCACCTCACACCAGTCAGAATGGCTAAAATTAACAAGTCAGGAAACAACAGATGTTGGCAAGGATGCAGAGAAAGGGGAACCCTCCTACACTGTTGGTGGGAATGCAAGCTGGTGCAGCCACTCTGGAAAACAGTATGGAGGTTCTTAAAAAAGCTGAAAATAGAGCTACTCTACGACCCAGCAATTGCACTACTGAGTATTTACCCCAAAGACACAAATGTAGTGATCCGAAGGGACACCTGAACCCCAATGTTTATAGCAGCAATGTCCACAATAGCCAAACTATGGAAAGAGCCTAAATGTCCATCAACAGATGAATGATAAAGAAAATGTGGTGTATATATACAATGGAATATTATGCAGCCATCAAAAAACGAAAACTTACCATTTGCAATAATGTGGATGGAACTAGAGAGTATTATGCTAAGGGAAATAAGTCAATCAGAGGAAGACAAGTATCATATGATCTCACTGATACGAGGAATTGTTTCTCTAACAAGGCAGAGGATCATAGGGGAAGGGAGGGAAAAATGAAACAAGACGAAACCGGAGGAGGAGACGAACCATAAGAGACTCTTAATCTCAGGAAACAAACTGAGGGTTGCTGGAGTGGAGGCGGGTGGGAGGGATGGGGTGGCTGGGTGATGGACATTGGGGAGGGTTATGTGCTATGGTGAGCCTGTGAATTGTGTAAGACTGATGAATCACAGACCTGTACTCCTCAAACAAGGAATACATTATATGTTAATAAAAAAGAAAATACCCAGGAGTGAAACTGGGTCTTATGATAGGTATATGTCTAACTTTGTAAAAAAACTATCATTCTTTCTACAGTATCTATACCACTGCTCATGTCCAGCAGCATGTATGACAGTCCCAGTTGCTCTGCATCCTTGCCAGTAATTGGTATTGTACTTTCAATTCTGGCCATTCTAACAAGTGTGTAATAGCATCTCGTGGTGGTTTTAGTTTGCATTTCCCTAAATGGCTAATGATGTCGAACATCTATTCATATGCTTATTTGCTATCCTTTGGTGAAATGTGTTCTAGTCTTTTTTCTATGTTTTAATTGGGATGTTTATTTTCTTACTGTTGAGTTTTGAGAGTTCTTTATATATTCCAGATACAAGTTCTTTACCAGGTTTATAATCTGCAAATATATTTTTTCCCAGTCTATAGCTTGTCTTTTCATTCTCTTAATAGTGCCATTCCCAGAGTGTTATGGACTGAATTATGTGCACTCATTCATAAAATTCATTTAACGCCCCCAGTACCTTAGAATGTAACTGTATTTGGAGACAGGCTTTTTAAAGAAGTAATTAAGGTTAAATGAAGCCATATTGGGGGGGAGGGGCGGACTCTAATCCAGTAGGGCTAGTGTTCTTATAAGAAAAGGAAGGGATCCACAGATGTGCACACACAGAGAAAAGGCCATGTGAGAACACAGCAAGAAGGCAGCCACCTGCAATCCATGGAGAGAGCTTCAGGAAAACCAACTCTACCTAAACACCTTGATCTTGAATTTCCAGCCTGCAGAACTGTGAGAAAATAAAATTTCAATTGTTTAAGCCACCCAGTCTGTGGTATTTTGTTATGGCAGTCCTAGCAAACTAATATATAGAGCAAAAGTTTGTACTTTTGATAAAGCCCCATTTATCAACTATTTTCTTTTATGGATTATGCTTTGGTGTCCTGTCCAAAGCCTTTTTGCTTAATTCCAAATCAAAGATTTTTCTCCTATGTTTTCTTCTAAAAAAAAAAAGTTTTACATTTATTTTTATGATATATTTTGATTTAATTTTTGTTTAAGGTGGGGCACTTAGGTTGAGATTTTTTTGTTTTTGCATGAATATGTCCAACTGTTCTAATAACTGTTTCTTGAAAAGACTATCCTTCTTGCATTGAACTGCCTTTCACTTCTGTCAAAATCAGCTGGCTATACCTGTGTGGGTCTATTTCTGGATACTATATGGGTCCACTGATCTTATGTCTATCTCTTACTATTGCTACACACAACCTTGATAACTGTAGCTTTACAGAAAGTCTTAAAAATCAATTACTGTGATTCCTCCAACTTTATTTTTCTTTTTCGAAGTTGCTTTAGCTATTCTAGGTCTTTAGCCTCTCCTTATAAATTTTAGAATCAACCTGTCCATATATTTTTTAAATCCTGCTGGGATTCTGTTTGGAATTGCATTAAATCTATATATCAATCTGGGGAGAACGAACATCTTTACTATGTAGAGTGTTCCAATCCATGAACACTAATTTCTATTTAGGTTTTCTCTGGTACCTTTCAACAGTGTTTTATAGTTAACAGCATACAAGACCAACACATTATTTTAATAGCCATGTATACCTAGTGACAACTGTATTAGGCATTGAAGCTTTAAAAGTTTGAACTTAGACACTGGGGAGGGTATGTGCTCTAGTAAGCGCTGTGAATTGTGCAAGACTGTTGAATCTCAGATCTGTACCTCTGAAACAAATAATGCAATATATGTTAAGAAAAAAAAAGAAGAAGGAGATAGCAGGAGGGGAAGAATGAAGGGGGGGAATCGGAGGGGTAGACAAACCATGAGAGACAATGGACTCTGAAAAACAAACTGAGGG
>NW_027799877.1:0-283 GCF_054177405.1 Leptonychotes weddellii | reverse complement strand
CAACTGAGCCACCCAGGCGTCCGCCAGAGTCCATTCTTTTAAACATTACACTATATTTAATCAGATGTATGACGTTGAACAAGTCTCCTTTCTGAAATTTAGGTTCTACTTCATGGAAATAATAAATCATGGGATGTGGATTAAATGGAAATGAAAGACTTTGGGATACTCTATTCTACAAATGTAATTTTATCTTGTATTTGTTGGTAGGAGATACAACTTGTAAGAAAAGCTTATATTTTTCTCAAATAGCAAAGAAAAATAGTGTAATGATAATACCCAA
>NW_027799876.1:0-283 GCF_054177405.1 Leptonychotes weddellii | reverse complement strand
ATCAAGTGAACAAACATTCACACTATAAGAGTCCCAGAAGAGAGAGAGAAAGTTGTGGAAAACTTATTTGAAGAAATAATAACTGGAAACTTCCCTAGCCTAGGGAGGGAAATAGATTTTCAAGTCCAAGAATAACAGAGAGCTCTGAACAAGATGAACCCAAGGAGGTTCAAACCATGGCAAGTAATAATTAAAATGTCAATGGTTAAAGATAAAAAGAAAATCATAAAAGCAGCAAGAGAGAAATAAAAAATTGCCTACAAGGGAAAAACTATAAGGCTAT
>NW_027799875.1:0-283 GCF_054177405.1 Leptonychotes weddellii | reverse complement strand
CCATAGGGCTACTTAATGTTTCAAAATATTATTTTATAGGTTTTTTCCTCCCTATATTTCCCCCTTTGCCTTCACCTCATTCAAGTAGGTAGCTGACTTTATGCTTAATGTTCTAGAAGGTAGGTATAAAGTAGGGTGGAATGGACAGCTTGCCATGAAAACCCCTTTCTTCCCAGCTTTGTCTTCAAGAACCCAGTCCTAGAAAGGGAGAGGGTATTTGGTTAGAGGCAGAATGGCTTCCAAGAACAGTGAACCCAGAGCAGACTGCCTCCCCCTACCCGCC
>NW_027799874.1:0-283 GCF_054177405.1 Leptonychotes weddellii | reverse complement strand
CTCTCTCTCTCTTTCTCTCAAATAAATAAAATCATTTTTTAAAAAAAGGAAGGTGAACACTTCAACATATTCAACATATTCCTGGTTCTCACATAGGAGCCAGTCTTCCACTTCTCCCTGGGAAGCATAGCATAGAGACAGTACGGCATATACCTTGTAGATCACTAAATTGAGAACTTACGGGCACACCTGTAGGCTCCTTCCTGCCTTTGGGTCTCGGTTCCCACGGGTCCCTCTAAATAGAGTGTCCTTCTTACAATCTATCCCTGTTGATATCCATCTT
>NW_027799873.1:0-283 GCF_054177405.1 Leptonychotes weddellii | reverse complement strand
GCCTACAAGCAGGCTCACAGGGAGACGGTGGTGAGGTGCGTGAGGGACCAGCGGTGGCCACTCCGGCGGCCCCTTCCCATCCACGGGGGATTTTATTTTAATTTAAAACCATTTTCATGTATTCCTCTAATTCGTTTTAGGTTTAACAAAGCATTTACAGATCAAATAATCTGTTTGCTTTCCTCCCCGTGATCGAATCTCCTGTCCCACGCCTGCAACTCCCCGCTTTCCTTCCTGTCAGAGGGCGTGGGACGCGTAAGCCCATCTTTAGAAAGGAAAAGGT
>NW_027799872.1:0-283 GCF_054177405.1 Leptonychotes weddellii | reverse complement strand
GTTCTAGAGGGGAGGGGGGGAGGATTGGTTAGCCTGGTGATGGGTATTAAAGAGGGCACGTTCTGAATGGAGCACTGGGTGTTGTATGCAAACAATGAATCATGGAACACTACATCAAAAACTAATGATGTAATGTATGGTGATTAACATAACATAATAAAATTTTAAAAAATAAAATAAATGCTCTTCAAAAAAAATAAAAAAAACCACAACAGCAATAAACTAACAACAAATAATAATGGTCACAAACCCACAAGTAATCAAATTAAATAAAATACTGGCC
>NW_027799871.1:0-283 GCF_054177405.1 Leptonychotes weddellii | reverse complement strand
TGCACCAGCCTCCGAGGCAGACTCCGAGACGGAGCTGAGCTTTGCAGGAAGGCGTACTCCCAGAGGGGGTGAGGGCGCTCACGCGGCAGGGACGGGACTGGGGAGGCTTCTCTGTGCTGAGTTCACAGCGAGTGGCCTGAGGCAGGTCCAGAGGGGGTGGCAGGAGGCTGCACAGACGGGCCTGGTGGCCCCGACCGACCGGCACGAATGGACTGTGGCTGATGGGGAACCAGAAGGCACTGTCTTGTCGGGGCGGCCTGGATGGGGCTGGCAGTGGGCAGGG
>NW_027799870.1:0-283 GCF_054177405.1 Leptonychotes weddellii | reverse complement strand
GATTTTAAATGATTTCCTTCACTGATTTGACTGAGGTGAAAATTGCAGCAAAAATTCCCAAAGGAGTATTTCAACCTACTCCCTCAAAAAGGGACATGTTAGGGCGCCTGGGTGGCTCAGTTGGTTAAGCGACTGCCTTCGGCTCAGGTCATGATCCTGGAGTCCCTGGATCGAGTCCCGCATCGGGCTCCCTGCTCGGGCGGGAGTCTGCTTCTCCCTCTCCCACTCCCCGTTTGTGTTCCCTCTCTCGCTGTGTCTTTCTCTGTCAAATAAATAAAATCTT
>NW_027799869.1:0-283 GCF_054177405.1 Leptonychotes weddellii | reverse complement strand
TGTAATGTATGGGGATTAACATAAGAATAAAAAAAAATTATGTTACAAAAAGTTGAGGGAACAAGTTGACTTTTGTGCCTTAGACCAGTGAAGATGGATGGGACCAGGGACGGTAGTGCGTCCATCTTGAGCTGCCCGGCTTGCTTCACCTGCAAGGGATGGATTAAGTTTGCCTGTGGCTCCACATTTACGATAAATCTGGAGCTCTCTAGGAGTATCAAGTGCCTATTAGACTGTACTAATCAGGCGACTTACCATAAACTCGAATTCAAATCTCCATCTC
>NW_027799868.1:0-283 GCF_054177405.1 Leptonychotes weddellii | reverse complement strand
GGTTTCACTTATTTGTGAAACATAAGGAATAGCATGGAGGACATTAGGAGAAGGAAGGGAAAAATGAAGGGGGGTGGAAATCGGAGGGAGAGATGAACCATGAGAGACTATGGACTCTGAGAAACAGAGGGTTTTAGAGGGGAGGGGGGATTGGTTAGCCCAGTGATGTGTGTTAAGGAGGGCACATACTGCAGGGAGCGCTGGGTGTTATATGAAAACAATGGATTGTGGATCACCACATCAAAAACTAATGATGTATGGTGACTAACATAACATAATAAAA
>NW_027799867.1:0-3059 GCF_054177405.1 Leptonychotes weddellii | reverse complement strand
TGACTTATTTCACTCAACATAATACCCTCCAGTTCCATCCACGTCGTTGCAAATGGCAAGATCTCATTCCTTTTGATGGCTGCATAATATTCCATTGTATATATATACCACATCTTCTTTATCCATTCATCTGTCGATGGACATCTTGGCTCTTTCCACAGTTTGGCTATTGTGGACATTGCTGCTATAAACATCAGGGCGCCTGGGTGGCTCAGTTGGTTAACTTCAGTGTTTTTAAAGTAAATGCTAAAAGACTATAGAATAATGCCTAAAATATTTGGAGAGAAAATAATTTTGCTCAAATCTTTATTTCTGAATGAAGGCAACAGAAAAATTTGAGTATTACAGGCTCAAAAAACATGCCATCCATGCTAGTTTTTGAGAAGTGACTTGTAAATCTTGTGGCTAAATGCTACCTAAATAATCAACAACCCAAGTAAGTTTGTAGTGGCCTAGTAAGCCAGCTGACAGAAGAAAGGTGACTCACAGTGGTTCCAACAGCACAGGGCAAGTGTGTGTCGGACCCAACTGTAGTTCTGTACCATCCAATCTCTGATTGGGCATGTGGTCAAGGGCGAGAACTCTGTTTTGTCAGGAACATGGGACTAGAAAGAGAGGAAGCATGTGCATCCATCCATTCAGTTGTTCTTTCATTTAACATTTACTGAATCCCTACTGGGAGTTAGATATTGTGTTAGCCTGTGGGGATGGATTAAAGACCTCAAGGGCTCTTTGGTCCAGCCAGTGGAGACAGACATACAATCAAATATAACACACATAATACATGCCAGGCCAGTGCTTCTCAAACTTTAATATTTATAAGAATCACCTGGAGAGCTTGATTAAAACACATGCCACCATGGAAGTACACGCAGGGCATGGTGGGTACATGAAGAGGGAGCTATTTTTCCTGCAGGTGATGATTGAGCTGAGTTTCAGAAAATAAGTAGATATTTATTCACCAGACAAAAAAGGTGAAGTGGAGAGAATTCAGAAACAGAGCTCACTGTGTTTGGAACCCAGTGTGTAACAGATAAAGATGTAGAGATGAGTGTGGGCCACATCCTGAAGAGTCTTAAGTGCTGCACTGAGGAATTTAAATTTTATCCTGTCAGCAATGGAGAGCCACTGAGAGTTTTAAGCAAGGGAATAGGCCATGCAGGTATTTAGCAAAGAACATTCTAGTGAGAGGAAACAGCAAGAGCAAATACCTTGAAGTTGGAGTGTCCATAGACTGTTCATGGACAAGCAAGGAGGCCATTGTGGCTGGAATATGAAGGGGGCAGTACTTGGGGATGAGGTCAGAGAACTAGGCAGGGAGGGGCTGGATTGTGTAGGGCCTTAAGGATCATAGTAAGAATATTGGATTTAATTTTAAGCCCGTTGGGCATGGGTATGACATGATATCACTTAGATTTGAAAGTATCACCCTGGCTATCATGTGTACTGTAAAGGGGCAAGAGTGGAGGCAAGAAAGCATTTAGGAGATTACTGTAGGAGTCCAGGGGAGAGTTGATGGTGGCTTGGACCAGGGGGTTTTTGACAAATTCATATATTAATGTATCTACCATCGCAGGCATGGCATAGAACAATTCCATTATTCTAAAAATTGCTTTATGCTACTTCTTTGTAGTCACCCCTCCCAAACCCTAATTGCTGGCAACCACTAATCTTATTTCTATCCCTATAGTTCTGTCTTTTCCAGAATTTCACACAAATGGAAAGTTTTGGATCTGGCTCCTTCTATTAAATACATTTCACATTCATCTCTGATGCTGTGTGAATGAATAGTTCATTTCTTTTTATTGCTGAGTAGAACTCCATGCACAGACGTACCACAGTTTGTTTCTTCATTTACACCAACTGACAGATATTTGGATTGTTTCCAGTTTTGGTGATTACGAATGAAGCCGCTATAAATATTTGTGTATAGGTTCTTGGACGAACGTAAGTTTCATTTCTTTTGGGTAAATATCCGGGAGTGTGATTGGTATGTATGGTAAGTGTATGTTTAAGTTTATAAGAAAATGCCAAACTGTTTTCCATTGAGAGCATACCGCTTTGCATTCTTGCCAGCAATACATGAGAGTTCCAGTTGCTCAGCAACCTTGTCAGCATTTGGTATTATTGGTATTTTTATTTTAGCCATTCTAGCCGATACGGAGTGGTATCTCATTGTGGTTTAATTTGCATTTTTAACGACTAATGTTGTTGAGCAAAGCAGAGCCAGGATTTACTGATGGAATCAATGTGGGATGTGAAAGAGCGAGGAGTCAAGCATGGTTTTGAGGTCTTTGGCCTGAGCAACATGACAATGAAAGAGGTAGAGAGAGTTCAGAAACAGTTAATGTGACATGATTTCAGTGGTTCAGGAAAAGCTCAGGAACAGTCATTAGGAACGAGAAAATGGTTATTGTTATTGGACAAAGGAAAAGTGGTAGCACTCTCCTACCCCATATTCCCATCAGGAACCACATAGGAGAGTTATTCAGAGCAAATAGAACTGAAGATGATTAAAGAACTTTCATGGGTGGTGTGTGGGTGGAAAATGAAAGGTGTCACCCTCAGGGAAAGACCTGTCAGTCTGGGAAAAGCAAGCTCCTGTTAATATCTCAGGGATGTGATTCACTATGAAAGCCTGAAACCTGTTTTATAGCCCAGGTGGGCGGTGGCTAGGGCAGAGTTGTTTATACTGAGACAAAGAACAGAGAGAAGTTGATGGATTGGATAATGGAACCTAGTACCTGGGTGTAATGGACCATGATGTCATCTTGAATAAGCAAATCTAAGGAAAGCATTACATGGGTCCACACTAAGTAGAACCTTGGGAAAGCTGACAAAGCAAGGGAGGCTGCCAGAAGCACTATGTCCTGGGTTTTCCACCTGGCTTCTCAGAGGGACCCAGGATAATCGTCCATGTGTAGATTATCAATCACCTCTGGTTCAGGTATAGATGAAGGTTATTTAAGGAACAATAAAGAGATTATCTGGGATCCTCCCGACTCTGGTGCCATGGTGACCGGCTCCAATCAAAGAAGACAGATCCTCTTTTTTTTTTT
>NW_027799866.1:0-283 GCF_054177405.1 Leptonychotes weddellii | reverse complement strand
ATTTCTTTTAGAATTCCATTTTTATTTATGTATAGTGTTTTTGTTTTTTTTTTTTTAAAGATTTTATTTATTTATTTGACAGAAAGAGACACAGCGAGAGAGGGAACACAAGCAGGGGGAGTGGGAGAGGGAGAAGCAGGCTTCCCGCCGAGCAGGGAGCCCGATGTGGGGCTCGATCCCAGGACCCTGGGATCATGACCTGAGCCGAAGGCAGACGCTTAACGACTGAGCCACCCAGGCGCCCCTGTGTATAGTGTTTTTGAGTGTATCTCTTTGTATAGCT
>NW_027799865.1:0-283 GCF_054177405.1 Leptonychotes weddellii | reverse complement strand
GTGACAGAATTTTGATAAAACCTAGTTTACTCAAAAAGGGGGAAGTTATTGGTTCACATAACCAACCTTCAGCAAGTTCAAGAGTGCACCTGAGACCCTTGGATGACTAGAGTTAGGAACACGAGCTGCATCTAAATTTGCTCTTTCAGAACTAAAGTAGTTAAGTATGATGGAAATTGTTCTTTTTTTTTTTTTTTTTGATTCTTATGTTAATCCCCATACATTACATCATTAGTTTTAGATGAAGTGTTCCATGATTCATTGTTTGTGCATAACTCCCAGT
>NW_027799864.1:0-283 GCF_054177405.1 Leptonychotes weddellii | reverse complement strand
GGATGGTCAAAACCTTATAGAAAAGAAAAAGCAATAACCTTAAAATTTTGATCATTTGATTTCATCAAAATTGAAAACTTATACACATCAAAAAAGACAATGAATAGGCAAACCACAAACTGAGAGAAAATAATCACAAAATACTTATCTAACAAAGAATTTCTACAACTCAAAAAAAGACAATCCAATTTTTTTTATTATGTTATGTTAATCATCATACATTACATCATTAGCTTTTGATGTAGTGTTCCATGATTCATTGTTTGCATATAACACCCAGTGC
>NW_027799863.1:0-283 GCF_054177405.1 Leptonychotes weddellii | reverse complement strand
TTTCCAGAGTGGCTGCACCAGCTTGCATTCCCACCAACAGTGTAGGAGGGTTCCCCTTTCTCCGCATCCCCGCCAACATCTGTCGTTTCCTGACTTGTAAATTCTAGCCATTCTGATTGGTGTGAGGTGGTATCTCATTGAGGTTTTGATTTGGATTTCCCTGATGCTGAGCGATATTGAGCACTTTTTCATGTGTCTGCGCTCCAACCTCTTTTTAATGCAGAGAAAGCTAAAAGTTACATTTTCCCCGTCGAGTCAATGTTAAAATTCGCGGATGTGTTAA
>NW_027799862.1:0-283 GCF_054177405.1 Leptonychotes weddellii | reverse complement strand
CATTAGGAAAATTCCAATTAAGACCACAACTGAAGGAACATATCAATAAGAACATCTAAATTAAGAATAATGACAATATCAAATGTGGAAGGATGCAGAGAAAGTGGATTTCTCATACAATGCTTCTGGGAGCTTACATGGTATAGTTGCTCTGCAAATTATTTTGGTAGTTTTGGTTTTTTTAATTAATTTTTTTTTTTAAAGATTTTATGTATTTAACAGAGAGAGACATAGCGAGAGCAGGAACACAAGCAGGGGGAGTGGGAGAGGGAGAAGCAGGCTT
>NW_027799861.1:0-283 GCF_054177405.1 Leptonychotes weddellii | reverse complement strand
AAGATTTTATTTATTTATTTGAGAGAGAGAGAATGAGAGACAGAGAGCACGAGAGGGAAGAGGGCAGAGGGAGAAGCAGACCCCCTGCCGAGCAGGGAGCCCGATGCGGGACTCGATCCCGGGACTCCAGGATCATGACCTGAGCCGAAGGCAGTCGCTCAACCAACTGAGCCACCCAGGCGCCCCGTACAGATCGTTTTTCTATTGTGATAGTTTCAGAATAATGCTTAATAATATTTTCTATGAAGGATAACTCAAGAGAACCTACAGTGATATGCAATGT
>NW_027799860.1:0-283 GCF_054177405.1 Leptonychotes weddellii | reverse complement strand
AGGTAAATCAAAATGCAGTTTTAGATAAAAATGTGAAACATTTGCTAGCCACAGGTAAATTTCAATGCTAATCTTTTCTTATTTGCTGTATTTCTATCTTCTTTATTCTTTTTTTTTTTTTAAAGATTTTATTTATTTATTTGAGAGAGAGAGTGAGAGAGAGAGAGCATGAGAGGGGGGAGGGTCAGAGGGAGAAGCACACTCCCCGCCGAGCAGGGAGCCCGATGCGGGACTCGATCCAGGGACTCCAGGATCATGACCTGAGCCGAAGGCAGTCGCCTAA
>NW_027799859.1:0-283 GCF_054177405.1 Leptonychotes weddellii | reverse complement strand
ACTAATTTATTTCATAGACTGCTGCATACAGCCTCCTGGGAGTTCCTTTCTTTCTTCCTTCTCCTCCCCTGAGTTGTGTCAGACATTTCCTTGATCCTATGTACCGGATGCATCCCCTTTTTTTGTTTTACTTCTTCGTTTTGCAAACCTCCAGATACTTCCTGGGAGAAGTTTTGGAGAGATCAATTTTTCCAGTTCATGAATGTCATAGAAGGCCTCTATTCTGTCTTCACATGTGGTTGATTGCTTGGTTTGATATAAAATCTGGATTAAAAACCATTTG
>NW_027799858.1:0-283 GCF_054177405.1 Leptonychotes weddellii | reverse complement strand
TCAGGCAGGCAGAAGAGCAGGAAAGTACAACCCATGATGAGGAGAAAAATCAATCCATTGCAGCAGACCAGAACTGACACAGATAGAAGAGCACAGAAAGTCATTAAAGCCATTTTTGTAACTACATTTCATATGTTAAGAGTAGCGGTGTTTGGAAGGAGTAGAGACAGAAATGAAATTTTTTTAAAAAATGAAATAGTGGTGCACCTGGGTGGCTCAGTCATTAAGCATCTGCCCTTGGCTCGGGTCATTATCTCAGGGTCCTGGGATCGAGCCCCACGTC
>NW_027799857.1:0-283 GCF_054177405.1 Leptonychotes weddellii | reverse complement strand
ATGTTCCCTGTGCTGTACTCTTCATCCCTGCTACTTATTTATTTATAACTGGAAGTTTGTACCTCTTAATCCTCCTCACGGGGCGCCTGGGTGGCTCAGATGGTTAAGCGTCTGCCTTCGGCTCAGGTCATGATCCTGGAGTCCTGGGATCGAGTCCCACATCAGGCTCCCTGCTCAGCAAGGAGTCTGCTTCTCCCTCTGACCCTCTCCCCTCTCATGCTGTTTCTCTCTCGCTTGCTCCCTAAAAAATAAATAAAATCTTTAAAAAAAAAAAATTAATCCT
>NW_027799856.1:0-3060 GCF_054177405.1 Leptonychotes weddellii | reverse complement strand
CTGCGCAGCCTCTGAAAGCCCCCCTCAGCTGTTCTCTGCTCCGTCCCCAAGTCTGGTGCTGTTGCGGGGTGGTTTACGGGTCAGCCAAGCCTCAGAGGGGATTTTGAAATAATCAACTCTGCTGGTTTAAAATACAATATACTGATTTACTTACAATAACATTCACTAATTTTAAGAGTGAATACTTTTTTTTAATTTTAAAATTTAAAAAAAAATTTAAAAAAATTAATTTTAAAATTTAAAAAAAAATACACTTTTTTTAAGAGTACCATTTTGACAAGTGTAAACAGGTCTGTAATCTTCATCACAACCAAAATATAGAACATTCGCATCCCCTCAGAAAACTTCCTGTGCCCTCAAGGGGGATTTTCGTGTAGATTTTTGCGGGTTCCTTTTCTGCATTTCCTCCTGACCCCCACCCCACCCCCGCCTTGGCAGCCTTGCACCCCGATCTGCTTTTCCCGCTGCCGCGGTCTCCTTGGACACGATTTTCCACAGTTTAGAAGATGTTCTCAAGGCGAACGCTGAGGTAAACGTTCTCTTCATGATCACAGCCCCGCCCGTGTTGACGTCTCACGTAGGTGAAGAGTCGTTTTAATGTATTTTGTCCAACCTCTGTAGTTGCTCACATCGGGTCAGGGAAGGATAAACGTGATTCCAACTAGTCCATCACACCAGGAACCAGGAGTATAAAATATCTTCCTAAATACACATTTTATACCTTTTTTTTTTTCCTCACTAACTCAGAGAACATGAAGAACCCCGCCCCCCTGCAAAATCCCAGTGTGGCCTGGGAAAGTGATAGAACCACTCTGGTCCTCGGTGGTTGTCTCATTTACAAAAACAGGGAGAGTGTACCAACCTCAGAGGATCATTTGAAGATTTAAGGACAGCATTTAATATGTTCAGTGGGGTTCTTGCTACATAACCCAATAAACCAAACCTGATAAGCAAAACTTGATCAACAGTGGCTGTGGATTGTTACTTTTGTGAACACAAAGATGTTTTATACCCTCTTAAGTACCTGGTGGGCCTCATCTTTTGGACAGCCCAGCATCTAAATCTCTCCTTCCTCCATTGAGTGAAGACCTTTCCTTGCGTCCCATTCCCCAGGACAGGAATGACAGATCCTTACTCTCCCTGCCCTTGGTCTCTGGTGGCCCGTGTGGTCATCTGGATGCCCTGGCAAAGGGAGAATGGAGTCATAGTTTGGCAGCAGGGGCCCGCTAGCACAGTGTCCCAGGCCACGCAGGGGATGGGGATGACCCCAGCTGGTTCTCTGCTGCTGTTTGCCCTTGGGTTTTGCCTTTCTTCTCATTGCGAAGCCCTTCACCATCTTTCCAGCCTTTGTGATGATTCTGTGAGCTGCCCGATAGGTTTCCAAAAACACACAAAACTTTTCCACATCCTTAGCTGGATTTGGTTTCTACTGCTTGTCACTAGGAATTCTGACTGATATACCTGATGCCAAAGACCAGCGAATTATCAAAAACAGGGCAACGATGCTTGACGTGCCAGGGAGACCAGAAAGCAAAGGGAGCATGCTTGCCCTCCTGGTTGCTCTTGCAGCGTTAAGAGCAGGCCTCTCGTGAACGAGAAACACCAAGAGTCAACACAAAGTTGACCCTTAGGAGAAAACAAACACAAATGAAAGAGATAGCATTTTCTCCTATCACATTAGCAAATATGCACCCATGAATATGTGTGCATGTAATTAAATTAAAATAGCTGGTACTAATACAGCCCTGTAGGTTAACTATACCAGAATTAAAATAAAAATACAATAAACAACACAATAGCTGGTGTGGCAGGGAACCTCACGTTCCAGGCATCTCACAGACCAAGCACTCAGCGTCCGAGGGTCCCGAGGAACCCCAACAAGTATCTCCACCTCACTGGCGGAGAAACACTTGAAAGATGGCTTCCCACTGCTCTGAGCAGCTTTCCTACAGGACAAGAGAGCCAACAGTAATGACTCCCACGCGCATGGGTTTGTTGGAAAGTATGACTTGGCTGTGCCTTTAAATAAAAATTGTGGTAAAATATACATAACATAAAATTGGTCATTTTAACCATGGTTAAGCGGACAGTTCAGTGGTACTCAGTACACTCCTGCTGTTGTAGGACCATCAACACCATCCATCTCCAGAACTTTCTCACCCTGTGAAACGGAAACTCTGTCCCCATTAAACAACAATTCTCCATTCCCCTCTCCCTTCAACCCCTGGCACCCACCGTTCCGCTTTCTGGCTCTGTGGATTTGACTCCTCTAGGCAGCTCATATCATTGACATCATAATTTGTCTTTTTTTTTTTTTAAGATTTATTTATTTATTTATTAGAGAGAGAGAGAGCGAGCGAGAGAGTGGGTGGAGGGGCAGAGGGAGAGAATCTTCAGGCAGACTCCCTGCTGAGCATGGAGTCCGACGTGGGGCTCCATCCCAGGACCGAGATCATGATCTGAGCTGAAACCAAGAGTCGGGCGCCCAACTGACTGAGCCACCCGCGTGCCCCAGTGTTTGTCTTTTTGTGATGGGCTTGTTTCACTCAGCATGATGTCCTCAAGGTTCATCCATGCTGCCACATGTGTCAGAATTTCTTTCCTTTTTAAGCCTGAATAATATTCCATTGTATGTATGTACCACATTTTGTTTATCCATTCATCCATCAGGGGACGCTTGGACTGATTCCCCCTTTTAGCTGTTGTGAATGAAGCTGCTATGAATGTGGGTATACAAGTATCTATTCCTTTGTAGTCTGGGTGTTAGCTCAGTTCTTCTTCCTCTGAGATTTAAATGACATTGGCTTAAGTACACCCACGGCCTGACCCCGCCCCCCCCCCCACCGCCGTAGCAAAAATGAATGGGAACCTTCTTTGACACTGTCACAGTATCTAGGAAGTCTGTCTCACCTTCTGGAGACCACAACAACACTATTTCTGGAGTGCTAGGTGCTGTTCTAGGTACTCCACAAATCTTACCTGTTTTAGTCCTGGCAGTAGCCCCATGAAGGGGCTGAGGGCCACTGCTGGCCCACTGGGGTCTTTTTTTTTTTTTTTTTT
>NW_027799855.1:0-283 GCF_054177405.1 Leptonychotes weddellii | reverse complement strand
TGCACAAACAATGAATCATGGAACACTACATCTAAAACTAATGATGTAATGTAGGGGATTAACATAAGAATAAAAAAAAATTTTAAAAAAAAAGGTGGCCCTTAAAATCCTACTGTAGAAAGTAATGGAGTATTGTTTGTTGGCCTGATTAATAACCTAAATCTTAGGCATATCTGTAATGAGAAAGGGAGCCCCTGCCCCTTGTGCATAAGCATTAAGGCTGACTCCACTTCCTGGAGGAGTAGTCAAGAAAGCAAACTATGGGCAATTTAGGGGGGGATGT
>NW_027799854.1:0-283 GCF_054177405.1 Leptonychotes weddellii | reverse complement strand
TCTACAAAGTTGGGTTTAAAAAAATTTTTTTGAAGATTTTATTTATTTATTTGAGAGAGAGAGAGAGAGAGCACAGAGGGATAAGCAGGCTCCCTGCTGCGCAGGGAGCCCAATGCAGGGGTCAATCCCAGCACCTTGAGATCATGATCTGAGCCAAAAGCAGACGCTTAACTGACAGCCACCCAGATGCCCATACAAAGTTGCGTTTTGTTTTTTTTTTTTAAAGATTTTATTTATTTATTTGAGAGAGAGAGCATGAGAGGGAGGAGGGTTCAGAGGGAGA
>NW_027799853.1:0-283 GCF_054177405.1 Leptonychotes weddellii | reverse complement strand
ACTGGGTGTTGTGCACAAACAATGAATCATGGAACACTTCATCTAGAACTAATGATGTAATGTATGGGGATTAACATAAGAATAAAAAAAAAATTGGAATTGCTTATTCACTTAATTTTTCCTTAAACGTAGATCTGTAAATTGTTTTTAAAACAAAACAATGTGAATAATAAGATTATATTTTACCTGCTTCTCTGACAGGTGTTTAGCCACGTCAGGCTTAGGATGAAATATTTAAGATTGAGTAGCAACCCAGTGAAATCATAATTATAGCTATAATTAC
>NW_027799852.1:0-283 GCF_054177405.1 Leptonychotes weddellii | reverse complement strand
GCTCGCATCACAAGCGTGGTCAAGAAGATCGTCCAATACAGTTGACTCCGAAGATGACTAGACCGTGTCCAGCAGTGAAGTGTATGATCTCTAGTCTTCTCGGAGTGGGCCAACCTCTCCCAAGTGAGATAAGGACCCAAATGGGGGACTGAGAATGGAAGAGACAAATGGGCAGTACCCTGACCATAGATAAAAATAGGACTCTGGCCTGAAGTCAGCAGCCCAGGAAACCAACCCATTATCTACAGATTTCCCTTTCAACTTGTAAGATGTCAGACCACCA
>NW_027799851.1:0-283 GCF_054177405.1 Leptonychotes weddellii | reverse complement strand
TATTTCTTTTATTTCTTTTTTTCTAATGGGTGTTGTTCCATTATTATCTGTTGAAATGATTTTCCCTATGCATTGATTTGCTTTAGCACCCGTTTCAAAAAATCAATTAACTATGCATGTGAAGGACTATTTCTGTATTCTGTTCATTCACTCATTTGCTCATTCATTCATTCATTCATTCATCTTGATTAGAACACTATACCCTATAGATTAGTGCATTATCTGTCTTACCTCATTTTTAATATTTACTGAATTTGCATAGTAAAATTATGGCACAATGTGT
>NW_027799850.1:0-283 GCF_054177405.1 Leptonychotes weddellii | reverse complement strand
GGAATTGCATCTTCAACTGGGAGCCCTGCAGATTCACCTAATTGATCTGTCTGATGCTTTCCCTGAGAATCAGGGGTAGGGGGTAGAAAAGAATTCTCCTCACCCGAGTGACACTCATTACAAAGTGACCTTGCTCTTTCAGTTTTCCTATAGTTACCCCTTTAGGACAATATTGACAGAGGGACATTTGAATGGCCCAGCCAGGGGCGCCTGGGTGGCTCAGTTGGTTAAGTGACTGCCTTTGGCTCAGGTCAAGATCCTGGAGTCCCAGGATCGAGTCCTG
>NW_027799849.1:0-283 GCF_054177405.1 Leptonychotes weddellii | reverse complement strand
CTTCTCCCTCTCCCACTCCCCCTGCTTGTGTTCCCTTTCTCTCTGCATCTCTCTCTGACAAATAAATAAATAAAAATCTTTTTTAAAAATTTAAAAAAAAATTTTTAATGAGCCAGTCATTTACCAACCCATTCACTCACCTCCCACTGCTATATGCCCACAATGTGTGGGGTCACAGAAAGACCAACATGACACAGCCTCTGCCCTCAGAGTTTATGGTCTAATAAGAAACATGTCCATATGTCCTTCAGCAAGAATGTTAATAATTAAGTCTCACCGTAGT
>NW_027799848.1:0-283 GCF_054177405.1 Leptonychotes weddellii | reverse complement strand
AAACAACACAGGTGAAGAAAACATGCAAGATACTAAACATGCACCCTTTCTTTAGAAATTATCACATTATGATATATTAACACATTATGCAAGCGTACTTAAATACTTAAAACATTTCAAACAAACAATATACAAATGTGTTACATAAAAATGGCAATAACAGAAAAATATCCAAGTAAATAATTAGCTCTCAAGAACTAAAGAAACCAAGTAAATGGAAGTTCTTGTCAAAAAATAGTAAATGCCTTGGAATTTTTCCTCAGATACTAAAAAATTAGATGAT
>NW_027799847.1:0-283 GCF_054177405.1 Leptonychotes weddellii | reverse complement strand
GTTCTAGGCCCTGCTCTCTTCCTTCCTGTCCATGAAGTACATTACAACTTTAGCTTTCTCAACTTCTTTTTTCCGACAGCCATTTTTCGTGAGACAACTCATTTCCTTACTTGGGGCAATATTTCACCCCCAGCTTCTCTTGGAGATTTTACCAGGATGTCACATTGCTTAAAACTAGACCTTCTGGGCGCCTGGGTGGCTCAGTTGGTTAAGCGACTGCCTTCGGCTCAGGTCATGATCCTGGAGTCCCGGGATCGAGTCCCGCATCGGGCTCCCTGCTCGG
>NW_027799846.1:0-283 GCF_054177405.1 Leptonychotes weddellii | reverse complement strand
GTCAATCAGAGAAAGACAAATATCATATGATCTCACTGATATGAGGAATTTGAGAAACAAGACAGAGGATCATAGGGGAAAGGGAGGAAAAATGAAACAAGACAAAACCAGAGAGGGAGACAAACCATAAGAGACTCTTCATCTCAGGAAACAAACTGAGGGTTGCTGGAGTGGTGGGGGTTGGGAAGGAACGGGTGGCTGGGTGATGGACATTGGGGAAGGTATGTGCTATGGTGAGAGCTGTGAATTGTGTAAGACCGATGAATCACAGATCTGTACCCCT
>NW_027799845.1:0-3060 GCF_054177405.1 Leptonychotes weddellii | reverse complement strand
AAAAAAAAAATCTCTCTTTCTTTTGTATTTCATTGGTGTACTCCTTCCCTCCTCTCCCCCATTCTTTGACCTCTGAGGAACTTCGGCAATGTCAAGGAAAATAGCATCTTGATTTCTCTGGAGGCTGATTAAGAAAGGTGTTCAGCAGAATAATTGGTAAGTGTGAGTCTGCATAGAGAGAACACTGGGATGAAAACCAGACCTATTTCTTTTTACAGGATATAGATCACTTTCCGTCTCATGTCCTCCAGTCTTACATAGGACAGACAACACATACTACTATATTTGTGTGTGTTTGAGGGTTTGTGTACCATAAAGATGTAGAAAATTGCTGATATTGCTAAGTAAGGGAGTAATCATGATTGGTTTCTTTATATTTTTATTTGCTTTTAAATTTTAAGTATTTAAACTTCATAATATAAATTATGTTTGAAAAATACTCCCCCACTTAAATTTTATATAATTTACAGACCCCCAAACTTGCAGAAATATTTCTAGGAATTCATCATACATAAATTCTTATTTTCTGAATTTTATTAATAAAGATGTTATTATGAAAAATTTAACATACACCAAATAATATAAAACTACACTTTCCAATAAGATAGCCACTAGTCACATGTGGCTATTGAATATTTGAAATGTATCTTATCTGGATTAAGATGTGTTTTAAGTGTAAAATACACACCATAAAGAGACTAACACTTATTTTGCATCTACTAAGTTCTGAGATGGTATATTAAGTATATTAAGTTATACTTAATTTAGTATGGGTTTTGAAAAGCCAGGTTTTGGAAAGCTGATAGGGCTTATAATTATATAATCATATAGTAATGTCAAAATATTTCTAGTTATTCCAGACCTAACACTTCCCTTTGATACCACTAGTTCAGTCAATAGATCTTTAATGGGCATTTTTATGTTTAGGGGATAATGTTTGGTGACAGATATAAAAATGACTAAGATGTGATTTCTACTCTTAGTGGAGCTCACAAAAGCATGCACAAGGCAGATACATAAACACATAATGCCCTTATAGAAATACTACATTCATCCTGCATTTTCTTTCTTTTTTTTTATTCTGCATTTTCACAAGCAGCATGAGTCTAATAACATTAGCCAAGAGTTTTGGAGTCAGACTGAAGTGTGTAAAAACAGTTTCATGAGGTATTAATCCTAAGACTTTAATGAATTAAAGAACCTAACATCCATAGTTGCCATGAGGCTTCATGTGAGAGCATATGGAAATTACTACCCACAGTACCCTGTGTGAAATAAGAACTTAAAAAAAAAAAAGTTGGTTCTTTTCCTTTCTCTCCCTGATATTTCACATAAATTTTGTAATTTAAAAAATTTTAAAAACACTTTTAAGAAGGTCAAAGTCCTGATTTGTGAATCACAGAGTAAAATGCCCAAGGCTGGGAGCCTAATTCCTGCTCTGTTAAGCAACCTACACAGTACTTGGGGATGTGGATCATCTACCTAAAAAAACTACATAAATTTTATAAGTTTTGTTGCTGTGGGAGGGCATTTCCAAGCTGGGTTAATGATGTTATTTAGAAAATAAACTTGTATTCTTTTTTCTTTATTTTCCTGTTAACTAAGTCTCCTCTTGTTTAGAGTCTGATTAGCAGAAATTTTCAGCAAATTTTAAAAATCCATTCAAAAAACTGAGAGCCAAAGAATATTTGAGAAAATTCCATGGGCTCATTCAGAACTTGCTTATACCTAAGACGTAAATAGCAAAAAGTCCTTCCCTTCTTTTTTTTTTTTTAAGATTTTATTTATTTATTTGAGACAGAGAGAATGAGAGAGACAGAGAGCACATGAGAGGGGGGAGGGTCAGAGGGAGAAGCAGGCTCCCCGCCGAGCAGGGAGCCCAATGTGGGACTCGATCCCGGGACTCCAGGATCATGACCTGAGCCGAAGGCAGTCGCTTAACCAACTGAGCCACCCAGGCGCCCAGTCCTTCCCTTTTAAGTGATTGAAGAATAATCTCAAAGGTTACTTTGGGCTCTAAAGTTTTATTTTAAGTAAATAGGGTTTTCTTAAGAGATTAAGATTTTAAATCATATGGACAGTGAATATGAAACTGTAATCTATCCTTCAGAAATTCATTTCAAGGTATTCATTTATGCCTTCAGTATCCATCAAAGTCCACACCTGTACCAATCCATGGAGTAAAGCATCTTTTGAGGGGTGTGTCATTAACATTTTTTAAACCTTTTTTATTTGACAGAGAGAGACAGGGGAAGAGAGTAGCAGAGGGAGAGGGAGATGCAGACTCCCCGCCGAGCAGAGAGCCTGAGGTGGAACTCAATTCCAGAACCCCAGGATCATGGCCCGAACTGAAGGCAGATGCTTAACCAACTGAGCCACCCAGGTGCCCCTGTCATTAGCATTTTTTTAAATTTAATTTTATTTTGTTATATTAGTCACCATACAATACATCATTAGTTTTTGATGTAGTGATCCATGATTCATTGTTTTCGTATAACACCCAGTGCTCCATGCAGTACGTGCCCTCCTTAATACCCATCACAGGGATAACCCATACCCCACACCCCTCCCCTCTAAAACCCTCAGTTTGTTTCTCAGAGTCCATGGTCTCTCATGGTTCATCTCTCCCTCCGATTTCCCTGCCTTCATTTTTGCCTTCGTTCTTCTAATGTCCTCCATGCTATTCCTCATGTTCCACAAATAAGTGAAACCATATGATAATTGACTTTCTCTGCTTGACTTATTTCACTTAGCATAATCTCCTCCAGTCCCATCCATGTTGATGTAAAAGTTGGGTATTCATCCTTTCTGATGGCTGAGTAATATTCCACTGGATATATGGACCACATCTTCTTTATTGATTCATCTGTGGAAGGTCATCTCGGCTCTTTCCACAGTTTGGCTATTGTGGACATTGCTGCTATGAACATTGGGGTGCATATGGCCCTTCTTTTCACTACATCTATCTTTGGGGTAAATACCCAGTAGTGCAATTGCTAGGTCATAGGGTAGCTCTATTTTTAGTTTTTTGAGGAACCTCCACACTGTTTTCCAAAGTGG
>NW_027799844.1:0-283 GCF_054177405.1 Leptonychotes weddellii | reverse complement strand
AATGAATCATGGAACACTACATCAGAAACTAATGATGTAATGTATGATGATTAACATAACATAATAAAAAAAGTGGGAAAAAACATAACTGGAAATTAGTAACTGAAACTTGAACTAAACAGCTATCAGGGATGTACAGGATTTGTCCTAGGCTTTGATAAAGAATAGAGTATGAAGAAAATTAAACTGTTGTCTTAGAACCACACTCATGTCGCATCCCAGAGCTGGATGGATCTGGATGCATATTATAGTGATGGAAAAAGAACTTGCAGAGGGTGGAATT
>NW_027799843.1:0-283 GCF_054177405.1 Leptonychotes weddellii | reverse complement strand
TTAGCTCACCCAGCTCCCTTTTTATTTAATTTTATTACTTCGGATTATCCTGTTTTATAAAAAATTAATTGGGCTATCAGGGCACCTGGGTGTCTCAGTTGGTTGAGCGTCTAATTCTTGGTTTCGGCTCAGGTCATGATCTCACAGTCATGAGATTGAGCACTATGGGGGACTCCATGCTCAGTGCGGAATCTTAAGATTCTCCTTTTGCCCCTCCCCCCACTCTTGTGCACATGCTCTCTCTCTCTAAAATAAATAAAATCTAAAAAAAAAAAAAATTAAA
>NW_027799842.1:0-283 GCF_054177405.1 Leptonychotes weddellii | reverse complement strand
TCCAACTTACTCAGTACATCCAAGGTGCATTCATGACAATGTACTTCTTTCAAGAATTGCAGAAGTGCCTGCAGGGGGGTCCATACCCCAAACTGTCTGGATACATAGCCTTCCGAACACGAGGCCTACTGAAAGGCTCCAGCTAGCCATGAGAGTTCTCTGTTCGGGAACCCAGCCCCACCTCCTCTCTAAAGTCAGGGAAGGCCTACATTTCTGCCTGTCCCACTCTTGCTTCTTAGCAAACCACTGTTGTCAAGAGTCATCTCTACCCTACACACTTTCT
>NW_027799841.1:0-283 GCF_054177405.1 Leptonychotes weddellii | reverse complement strand
TTCCAAAATCAATCTGCTCTCCACAGCCCCCCAAAATCAAAATGTTAAAAGTACAACAAAATCATCATAGTATTCCTTGAACTTAAAAAAAAAAAAAAAAAAAAACAACTATTTCAAGGCACATTTAATTTAATATCAAGAGTGCAATACAAAAGGCCCAAATACAATGAAGGAAACACATTCCCCCATTAACACCAACGACAATGCTCTTTCAACATGTGCCTGTTGAATGGAATGGGGATTTAATTTCACTACTAAAAAAAATAATGCAGTGAGTCTCATC
>NW_027799840.1:0-283 GCF_054177405.1 Leptonychotes weddellii | reverse complement strand
TAATGATGTAATGTATGGGGATTAACATAACAATAAAAAAATTTAAAAAAAAAAAGAAAGAAAGAAACTCCAGCTCTTCCTCAGGTCTGTCCTTGGCCTCTGAACCTCCTCCATGTTTTCCACAACCTCCCTTGGTATTATGCCAAGCCTGTTCACAAACCAGATCCATCTGGACAATGACAGTTGTAGCTGAAGAGCTATTTCATGTTGTTAATTTAAGTGTTTATATTTGTTTAGTGTTAATAATTTATAAAGCCCTATCTCTGCCTCAGTAAATCCTTAC
>NW_027799839.1:0-283 GCF_054177405.1 Leptonychotes weddellii | reverse complement strand
CTCGATCCCAGGACTCTGGGATCATGACCTGAGCCGAAGGCAGACGCCCAACGACTGAGCCATCCAGGCGCCCCGTAAGTAATGTATTTTTATTTTTTTATTTTTTAAAGATTTTATTTATTTATTTGAGACAGAGAGAATGAGAGACAGAGAGAGCATGAGAGGGAGGAGGGTCAGAGGGAGAAGCAGACTCCCTGCCAAGCAGGGAGCCGGATGCGGGACTCGATCCCGGGACTCCAGGATCATGACCTGAGCTGAAGGCAGTCGCTTAACCAACTGAGCC
>NW_027799838.1:0-283 GCF_054177405.1 Leptonychotes weddellii | reverse complement strand
TTTCTCACATTTTAAGGGTAATTTAATTAATGAAGATTCACTCTAGCAGTACCAATTAGGGTATGGTTGTTATTTGGCTTTTCCAGTAGTTGATATGAAATAACATATCCAATAATTCTTAAACATTTTTGCACTAGCAGTGTCTATTCAGAGCTGAACTATAGCACTAGGATGGGTATTATGTCAAATAAAGGCTATACACATGCAAGTTATTTTATTAGTAAGAGAACAAAGTCACGATAATCAGAAACACATAACATTTTACCATTAAAATGGGAAAGTA
>NW_027799837.1:0-283 GCF_054177405.1 Leptonychotes weddellii | reverse complement strand
TTATGCACAAACAATGAATCATGGAACACTACATCTAAAACTAATGATGTAATGTATGGGGATTAACATAACAATAAAAAAATTAAAAAAAACATATTCTGGAGTTTAAAGATACAATAACTGAAAAATGTTATATAGTGGGAATCATGCAGTATGTACCTTTTTCAGGTTGGCTTCTTTCACTTTGTAATGTGCATTTACAGTTCCCTCGTGTCCTTTCACAGCTTGAAAGATTTTGCTCATTTCTTTTTAGTGCTGAATATTATTCCACTGTCTGGATGTA
>NW_027799836.1:0-283 GCF_054177405.1 Leptonychotes weddellii | reverse complement strand
TTGGCCCTTTGACCAACATCTCCCCACCCCCCACCCCCGCCCCCAGCCCCGGGCAACCACCATTCTAGTCTCTATTTGTATAGGTTCAGCTCTTTAAGATCCCACATATAAGTGAGAACACCTGCTGTTTGTCTTTCTTTGTCTGACTTATTTCACTTAGCAGAATACCCTCAAAGTCCACCTATGTTGTCACAAAAGCCAGGATTTCCTTCTTTTTTATAGCTGAAAATCCCATTGTGTATAGATATATGGATAGGGATTACATTTTCCTTGTCCGTTCATC
>NW_027799835.1:0-283 GCF_054177405.1 Leptonychotes weddellii | reverse complement strand
AAAAAAGAAAAGAAAAGAAAAACTCCCTAGACTGATTTCAAATCATAAGGGCCAAATGTCCCCTATTGCAAAATTTTAATTCAATGCATGAGGTTCAGCTTGGCATTTATTGTATATTTTGCTCTTTACAGCTTCTGTGGATGTGGGATGCACTAATAACCCAGAGCACTCACGGGCTCTCTCCTTCGGTTGCCCACACTCACTTATACACACACCTCTCCCTCAGATCATAGTCCAATTTTCTAGCAAACAAATTTGCTGATCCAATATGAAATATATTATA
>NW_027799834.1:0-3060 GCF_054177405.1 Leptonychotes weddellii | reverse complement strand
GTAGTATAATTATACAAGAAACTTGTATGGCAGAATGATTATCCATGGTTCCTATATTCATTTCAAAAGTTTCCAATGAGTGTCTTTTATGCCTATATGTTTTACTTTAAAAAAAATCTGTGTTCCGTTCTTATCTTAATTAAAATCCTTCTACATTATAAAGGCTACAAGTAATATTTTGTAACAAATGGAAGAAAGAATAGATATGAATGCACCATATAGTCAAGGATTTTTATATTGTTTAAAATGAGGCATTGCACTTGAGTGTAACAAAGATAAAAATTTTTCATTTTATATAATAATCTACTTAGTCCAAAATTACACCATTTAAATGCAGAGTGAGAATTAAGAGAATTATGATTTAAAAGATTTGTGTGTGTATATATATTTTTTGTTTTAGCAATGAAGTAAATTTTCAGCCATAAATTATGTTGTATTCAGGATTAGACTTATAAAATAAGCATCTCTTACTGATTAGAAGCTTAGAGAATAGAGCCATTGCCATTTTTTAATCAAGGGACAAAACATTTTATCCCAAACTTTATGCTTCAGAGAACATGTAGGTAAGAAAAATAAAGTCAATGATGCAATATTTCATTGAACACCATTAACCGATACCATGAGTTTATGAAGGAGAAAAATAGAGTAATACTCAGGTTACATTAGGACTCCTTATGAGTGTTTCAATTAAAAATATGCAGCTGTGATATCATCAAGCTAAAAATTGGTTCTGCATGACTGAAGCTGAGGCCAACTGCATTGACTATATTTATACCCAATTATTAAGCTATGACCCTTGACTTCCTTTTAATGCCATCTGCCAAAAAGTTGAATTAAAATACAGCTTGAATTTCAGCCAATTTTCAGAATTCTCCTTAATGGAATGGATTCTCTATGCTGCATGGGACAAAAGCAAAGAGATAAAGTTCTTTGCATTGACATTCAAAGATTGAGTCCTCTTTTTCTACAATAAGACCTTTTATGGATTTGCCAATGTGGGTAAGAAAACTGTCCACTCCCAATTAGAAGCAGAGAAAAAAAAAATCTTTTTTCTTTGATCTTACAGTGAATGTGCTGCCTTGGCCTGAAGTAGGCCATTTTGGACAGCTTCCCTTTAACTATGTAAGTTTGTTTAGCAAACATACAGAGAAAGTTCTCATGTCTTCATTTGAGGAAAAACCAAAAAAAGTATTTTCAAGAAATCATAATCTAAACCTATAATAGACTATTTAAAATAAATACACAAAATGAATTATATGTATGATGAAATCACGTTTTATGGTAATGGATGCTTTCTTTGAGTCTAAGATTAACCTAATTTTCATAGGTTTATTATTGTTTAAAATTTGATAATTTTTTTAAAGATTTTATTTATTTATTTGAAAGAGAGAGAGTGTGCACACAAGCAGGAGTGGGGAGTCGAGGGAGAGGAAGAAGTAGACTCCCTTCTGAGTCAGGAGCCTGACGTGGGGCTCAATGCCAGGACGCTGAGATCTTTACCTGAGATGAAGGCAGATGCTTAACTGACTGAGCCACCCAGGCACCCCAAAGTTTGATAATTTTTAAAGTCTCTCAAAAAGTAAAATAAAAAAGATTCACACATACATATAAAAGATTTTTCAGTTTATATATGCATATATATTTTAAAATAAGATTTTTAGAAGAAGTTTCTGTTCATTTTGAATGTTTTTCATGTCACTGAAATACTAAGGTTAGCTTATTCATAACATGCATGAAATATTTTGAGCATTTTCTTTTATGAATTAGTAAAAATATCAGTAAATTGCTTTAAAACATATACACTAGTGGGAGGGGAAAGATGGCGGAGGAGTAGGGGACCCTATTTCAACTGGTCCCCGGAATTGAGCTGGATAACTACCAGACCACTCTGAGCACCCACGAAACCAGCCTGAGATGTAAGAAGATCTGGATCTCTACAAACAGAATATCGCAGGCAGTTGGTTTTGAGGTACGAAGAGGAGAGCCATGATCCTGCGGGCAGATATCGGAGGATAAACAGCGGCGGGAGGGTGCCTGGACGTGGGGATCCTACACCGCCGGAGAGTGAAAGCCTCGCGCGCTGTGGACGGCGCACAGACTCACAGACCAGTAGTGTCAGGAAAGAACTTTAGGGCAGCCCCCGGGGTGGAAAACCAGACTGGCGGGGTCGCGCACACGCGAACCACAGCCCCCCGGGAAAGAAACCGGAGCGATGGTCGCGTGCACGCGAACTGTAGCCTCCGAGACGTAAACCCGGAGCGCCAGGGTCGCGCTGGTGAACTGCAGCCCCCGGGGGTGGAAACCCCAAGCGGCGGAGTCACGCACGTGCGAATTGGGAGCAGCTGGCGGTTTTAGAAGCACAAAGGGCAGAGACGTGCCCCGACATGGAGGCAGGACTGGGAGCGCTGCGGAGGGGCATACAACCCAGGATGCTGCAGTTTAGAGCAGCACAGACAGAAACGGAGACGGTGTGGCCTGGAGAGCCCAGTGAAGAACAGACTGAGGTCTCTCTGCTCTGAGGCAGAGGGTTGGAAATGGTCTCTTCTGCTCTGACTCGCGGAAGAGACGTGGAAAGCCGCCAGGAAAAGGCGCCAGAGAAAGGCACCAGAGAACAAAAGCCCCAAAGACTGATTCACACAGAGCCCATCCCCCGCCACAGGGGCGCAGGGCAACTCTGCCCAAACAGGGTTGCCTGAGTAACAGCGCGGCAGGCCCCTCCCCCAGAAGACAGGCTGGGAAAACAAGAGGCCAGCAACCCTAAGGTCCCAAGAAAACAGGTGCATCTTGCTTGGGTTCTGGTCAATAATTTCAACTCTATACATTCCCTCAAACACCCATCAACAGAATGACTAGGAGGAGGAGCCCCCAAAACATAAAAGACTCAGAGATTATGACTTATGCTGCAGATTTATAAATGGATGCAGACATAACCAAGATGTCAGAGATGGAATTCAGGCTAGCAATTGTGAAGACAATGGCTAGAATGGAGAAATCAATTAATGGCAACATAGAGTCTCTAAGGGCAGAAATAAAAGGTGAATTGGCAGAACTTAAAAATGC
>NW_027799833.1:0-283 GCF_054177405.1 Leptonychotes weddellii | reverse complement strand
TTTACACAAGGGTTCACTCTTGCCATTCTGTCTTTTTTGACAAAAGCACAATGACCTGTATCCATCACTGTGGTATTTTCCGGAACAGCTGAAAGATCCTTGTATTCCACCTGCTCATCCCTCCCTCCTCCCTATCTCTGGGACTCACCAATACCTCTCTGTTACCACAGATTTACCTTTTCAGGATGTCAGGTAGTTAGAAATACGTCTTTCTTAATATACTAATATTTTTTCTTATTGTTTTTAGTGTTCTGTCTAGAACTTTAGAGTTACCAAGCTCCCT
>NW_027799832.1:0-283 GCF_054177405.1 Leptonychotes weddellii | reverse complement strand
GCTGCGGGGTCGTCCGCATTCGCCCCAGCACTCCTTCGGGGACGGTCGTGCTGTGGATGGGCGTCCTTTGAAGGCACGTTTCATGCGGGGAAGCAGGAGATTTGCTTCGGGGCCTCTGCGCTCAGTCTCTGGGGGAGCAGAGCAACGCGTCCCAAGGTTCCTTCCGCTGTGTGGATTTGCATCTTGGCAGTGACCAGAACAGACCTTCCAGTGGCCCGCGTCCGGGGGGTTCACCGTCTGTCCCAGTTCTCTTTCAGCCAGCAAGAGAAGCCCCGAATTCCAG
>NW_027799831.1:0-283 GCF_054177405.1 Leptonychotes weddellii | reverse complement strand
GCCTCAGTGACGTCAGGTGTTCCCCAGACCACACTTTGAGAACAGCTGTTCTGATAACCCTGGGAGAGTCTCCTGGCTGGTCCCGCCCTGGCCTGTCCTCACTCAGCAGAATCCCTTTCCCTGAGCTGCACTTCCTGCCTCTGAAAACTCAGCTCTGACTTTAGCCCCCAAGTGCAGCTAGAAGAGAACTCACCTCCTAGAAATGTGATGGCGGAGAGGGTCCCCAGTCTGGGAAGGGAGGTGGGGGGACAGGGGTTTCCCTTTTGTAATTGGGAACAGTTTG
>NW_027799830.1:0-283 GCF_054177405.1 Leptonychotes weddellii | reverse complement strand
TATACACAAACAATGAATCATGGAACACTACATCAAAAACTAATGATGTAATGTATGGTGATCAACATAACAATAAAAAATTTTAAAAAAAAAAGTACTGGTGATAACAGACTTCAACTACTTCAATGACCATGATAGTTATTCATCACTGAGTTGATAAACAGTACTATCCATGGCCATCCACATACTCAGCTAGATGGCCGAGGCTCACTTAAGTCACAATTTGGCTATGTTAATAACATTATATGGAGTTTCAAGTTGTAGGAAGGAGGGGATCACCTGG
>NW_027799829.1:0-283 GCF_054177405.1 Leptonychotes weddellii | reverse complement strand
CCTCAGCTGAGGCAATTTCCTACTAGACACGTCATCAGAGGTAAGGGAAACAAAAGCAAAAATGAACTATTGGGACTTCATCAGGATAAAAACTTCTGCACAGTGAAGGAAACAAACAAAACTGTTGGCAACCTGCAGAATGGGAGAAGATATTTGCAAATGACATATCTGATAAAGGGTTAGTATCCAAAATATATAATGAATGTATAAAACTTAACACCAAGAAAACCAAATAATCCAATTAAAAATGGGCAGAAGACATGAATAGACATTTTTCCAAAGA
>NW_027799828.1:0-283 GCF_054177405.1 Leptonychotes weddellii | reverse complement strand
CTGGGTGTTATGCACGAACAATGAATCATGGAACACTTCATCTAGAACTAATGATGTAATGTATGGGGATTAACATAAGAATAGAAAAAAATAGTATAGAATGATATAAATAGTAAAATATTAAAATTTCTAAACAATTATTTATGGAAATTATATCAAATTTCTCTTCTTATATATCTGTGTCTTATTATCATACTATCTGTTAGCTTGTAAATTATATTACAATCTCTTCCAGATTTTAAATTTGTTGAGCTCAGGAGATTGTGTTTTTCCCTGTGATTTT
>NW_027799827.1:0-283 GCF_054177405.1 Leptonychotes weddellii | reverse complement strand
GTTCATTAAAGATCCTCTGCCTGATCACATGTGCGATGGCCCTTTGCAGAAGGTAACATATTCATGGGTTCCAGGGATTAGGATCCGCACACCTTGGGGGGACCATTATTCTGACTACCATAGCCCCCAATTCCTGGCTTGTTTGCTCAGGGTGGGACTGCTTTGGTGACACTGTGACAGATCAGGTTTCAGACCCTGGGAGCTGAGCCATGGCCCAGTAATCTCAGGCTCACTAGCTCAATTCTAGTTTCTGGGCTGAGAAGACGCCTCTTCCCCAGGGGAC
>NW_027799826.1:0-283 GCF_054177405.1 Leptonychotes weddellii | reverse complement strand
AGTAATATATGCACAGGGTAATAGTTGTATTCATTTTAAAAAGTTAAAAATGGGAATATGTTCTTTAGACCTATAGTCCTACTTTTTTTTTTTTAAAGATTTTATTTATTTATTTGAGACAGAGAGAATGAGAGAGAGAGAGCACATGAGAGGGGGGAGGGTCAGAGGGAGAAGCAGACTCCCCGCCGAGCAGGGAGCCTGATGCGGGACTCGATCCAGGGACTCCAGGATCATGACCTGAGCCGAAGGCAGTCGCTTAACCAACTGAGCCACCCAGGCGCCC
>NW_027799825.1:0-283 GCF_054177405.1 Leptonychotes weddellii | reverse complement strand
ATGCTTCTGGTCTTTGTCTTGTTAAGATGCCATGTTAAAGAGCCAACCAATTTTTTTTTTTTTTGGTTTTGAAGTATATATATTTTTTCTTTTCCTTTTTTAATTGTTATGTTAATCACCATACATTACATCACTAGTTTTTGATGTAGTGTTCCGTGATTCATTGTTTGTGCATAACACCCAGTGCTCCATGCAGAACGTGCCCTCCTTAATACCCATCACCAGGCTAACCCATCCTCCCACCCCCTTCCCCTCTAGAACCCTCAGTTTGTTTTTCAGAGTC
>NW_027799824.1:0-283 GCF_054177405.1 Leptonychotes weddellii | reverse complement strand
GGTGGTGGGTTTTGAGGAGGGCACGTTCTGCATGGAGCACTGGGTGTTGTGCATGAACAATGAATCATGGAACACTTCATCTAGAACTAATGATGTAATGTATGGGGATTAACATAAGAATAAAAAAAAATTGAAAAATATTGTCACAAAGCACCATTTCTGATGGTTTGAGGTTAACAATATGAAACAATTTGGATCTCAGCTGAAGGATATGGGCCTTTTTACCTTTGAACAACAGGGGTTTATTGCCTTCATTAAAGAAAAATACCCAAGCAAACAAGCC
>NW_027799823.1:0-3060 GCF_054177405.1 Leptonychotes weddellii | reverse complement strand
TCTCAGATCTGCACCTCTGAAACAAATAATGCAATATATGTTAAGAAAAAAAAAAAAGAAGAAGAAGAAGGTAGTGGGAGGGGAAGAATGAAGCGGGTGAAATCGGAGGGGTAGATGAACCATGAGAGACGATGGACTCTGAAAAACAAACAGGGTTCTAGAGGGGAGGGGGGTGGGGGGATGGGTTAGCCTGGTGGTGGGTATTGAGGAGGGCACGTTCTGCATGGAGCACTGGGTGTTATGCACAAACAATGAATCATGGAACAATTTATCTAAAACTAATGATGTAATGTATGGGGATTAACATAAGAATAAAAAAAGAAAAAAAGAAAAAAAAAAGATTATTTTCTGAAATTGGGTGGTTCTCTGTATTATGCCACATATGCAACATGATTAGCTTTGCTAGAACAGAAAATTCTTGTGTTTACGGCCCAACTTCCTTATTTATGTCAGACAGCTAGACCCTCTGCAATGTTTACTTCTTCGTGGTGCAAAAGAACATGTCATTATCAATCATCAGTCCAAACGAATTTTGTCTCTTTCCCAGTCACCTAGGATCTCTCCTTTCTCCTCTAATCTTTCCCCTCTTCTTCTCTAACAATTAACAAAATCATACCAATATGTGCATGCTTTTAACAATGACGTAAAAGGTATTATTTTAAATAATCTTCTATTTCTTTACTACAGAAATCCTTGAGGGAAGGCAAAATAAAGCAAAGCAAATTATCCAGGGGCCAGAAAGTTGGTACTGAGAGTCTGAGCATGATAGCAAATGGCACACATTTGTATCTCAATAAAGTGTGAAATTTAGTCAGCTGAAGGCCATTTGTGAAATGTGTCCTCCTTGCTCTTAAAAAAAAATACTAGAAACTTTGAATTTATCCTTCTGGACATAATGGTGTTTGGTTATAATCCCTGGAAACGTTGTGGCCATCTCACTACCTCCCTGAAAATACAGACGTGTGTAAAGAACAGTTTCGATTTACAGAGTAGCAGACCCAGAGCCCAAATATGTTGCTGGGAGTTTTTATTTTTTCTGGGCATCTTATTATGTGAAACAATGCTTTTCTCTCCATTTAAGCATATGAAGTCTTTTGCTTGCACAACTGAATCATCCTAATTTGTTCTTGTGGTGACAGGAATTGAACAAAGATTTAATTTATAGGTTTTATGATAAATCATATAGTATCATATACCAAACTTTCACTTTGCTATTAAAATGAGCTTAGCAAACTCCAATTCCAAATTTGTCTACATTTTTTTTGGTAAAATATTTAATAATTATTGCCATCTACATGAAAAATCATTGTTGATGTGTTTTGATATGCCAGATACTAATATGCAATTTTAACTTCTATATTTAAAATACCCAAAGGTAGTCTTGGCATTGAAATGTTTGTGGGTTGTAATTAAGCTTTTGTTCTTCTAAATTGGCCAAAAAGAAAAATCCTGTACTTACCCAAAGCTGTATGTGTCTAGGAAGAAGTGGGCATGACTGGAGAGTCACCAAAGAGTGGGCTTGAGGTGCCAGAGATCTGCTTGCATGGGAGGCATCTCAAATTAACTGCTAGCATTAGTAATGGAGTACAGGAATTGGCAGGACAAAGGGAGGGGCACCACACCCACAAAATTAACCACACAACCTGGCAACCATGTTATAGTGCTGATAATCCATATGAGGAGAAAATCAAACCAAACCAAACTTAACCTAATGTAGCCAAACCAAACCAAACAACAAATACATGTTCCCAGACCTGGACATTTATTATATGAGTAGAATTAGTGTCCTTTTGTGTGTTGAGCTTGCCTTTGAGGGCTTGTAAATAGGTTTCCATGTTTCCATCACTATCCACAACCCATGATAAATGGCACAAAGCTCTCTTTTATACACTAGTTCTTCTCTTTGGAGACACACCTCACATCCATGCTTATCATTGGTCACCACTGTCAGAGGCTGGTACAGCATCTGTCTAAATGTATTTAGTGCCACTGGATTGCACACTTGAAAATGGTTAAAATGGTACCTTTTATGTTCTATATTTTTTATCAACTCAGAAAACTATAAAATACTCATGGAAGAAATTGAGGAAGACACAAAGAAATGGAAAAATGTTCCATGCTCATGGATTGGAAGAACAAATATTGTGAAGATGTAAATGCTACCTAGAGCAATCTACACATTCAATGTAATCCCTATCAAAATATCATTAACTTTTTTCGAAGAAATGGAACAAATAATCCTAAAATTTGTATGGAACCAGAAAAGACCCCAAATAGCTAGAGGAATATTGAAAAAGCAAAGCAAAGTTGGTGGCATCACAATTCCAGGCTTCAAGGTCTATTACAAAGCTGTCATCATCAAGACAGTATGGTACTGGCACAAAAACAGACACATAGATCAATGGAACAGAACAGAGAGCTCAGAAATGGACCCTCAACTCTATGGTCAACTAATTTTCAACAAAGCAGGAAAGAATGTCCAATGGAAAAAAGACAGTCTCTTCAATAAATGGTGTTGGCAAAATTGGACGGCCACATGCAGAAGAATGAAAATGGACCATTTCCTTATACCACACACAAAAATTGACTCAAAATGGATGAAAGACCTAAATGTGAGACAGGACTCCATCAAAATTCTAGAGGAGAACACAGGCAGCAACCTCTTCAACCTCAGCTGCAGCAACTTCTTCCTAGAAACATTGCCAAAGGCAAGGGAAGCAAGAGCAAAAATGAACTATTGGGACTTCATCAAGATAAAAAACTTTTGCACAGCAATGGAAACAGTCAACAAAACCAAAAGACAACCAACAGAATGGGAGAAGATATTTGCAAATGACATATCAGATAAAGGGCTAGTATCCAAAATCTATAAAGAACTTAACAAACTCAACACCCAAAGAACAAAGAATCCAATCAAGAAATGGGCAGAAGACATGAACAGACCTTTTTCCAAAGAAGACATCCAAATGGCCAACAGACACATGAAAAAGTGCTCAACATCGCTCGGCATCAGGGAAATCCAAATCAAAACATCAATGAGATAACACCTCACACCAGTCC
>NW_027799822.1:0-283 GCF_054177405.1 Leptonychotes weddellii | reverse complement strand
TAAAATGCTACCACGTCTACCCCTGACTTGCGGGCACAGATTAGGGATTCTCAGCAGGTGGTTCCTGGACCAACAATATCAGCGTCACCTGGAGACTTGTTAGAAATGGAAATTCTCGGGCGCCTGGGTGGCTTAGTTGGTTAAGCGACTGCCTTCAGCTCAGGTCATGATCATGGAGTCCCAGGATCGAGTCCCGCATCGGGCTCCTTGCTCGGCAGGGAGTCTGCTTCTCCCTCTGACCCTCCTCCCTCTCATGCTCTCTCTCATTCTCTCTCTCTCAAAT
>NW_027799821.1:0-283 GCF_054177405.1 Leptonychotes weddellii | reverse complement strand
ATACTGGGGATCCTCATGACAAGCACTGGGAACCCCCACCAGGAGCACTGAGGACCCCATGTGAGGAGCATCGGGGGCCCCCATCAGGAGCACTGAGGACCCCATGTGAGGAGCACCGGGGGCCCCCACCAGGAGCACTGAGGACCCCATGTGAGGAGCACCGGGGGCCCCCACCAGGAGCACTGAGGACCCCATGTGAAGAGCACCGGGGGCCCCCACTAGGAGCACTGGAAGCTGAGCTGCAGGATAATCTCTGCCAGGGGGTGCGGAGGTTCCGAGAGCA
>NW_027799820.1:0-283 GCF_054177405.1 Leptonychotes weddellii | reverse complement strand
TGATAATTCAGATACAGATGATAGTTGAAGCCAAAGGATTAGATGATACAGACAAAAAAAGACATAGGAAAAGGGTAGGAAAATTGACCAAAAATAGAGCCTTTGCAAATTTCTATAGGAGCAAGAAGTTGATTGGAAGGAGATGGTGGTGCCAGAAAGGTAAGGGAACTAGAACTGGCTGTGACAGAAAAAGCACACATTGGAGCCCAAAGGTTAAAGAAATGGAGAAGTGAAGCAACCAAGGCACTTGCTAGTGGGTGTAGCAAGGGGGGCTCATTTCAAG
>NW_027799819.1:0-283 GCF_054177405.1 Leptonychotes weddellii | reverse complement strand
GCTAAATAAGATTAACAAAGGGTTAAACAAAGCAATCCAGTCCATTTCCTGCAGGATTTGTCAGAGCCTTTCTAGGGCGTTCTATAGAACTACTGTTCCCTAGGACACAGTTGGGAAATATCAAGGTGCATTAGACCCACAGGCACAGAGAAGCCCTATAATGTGCCTCACTGGCCCCCAGAGCAGGACTTTCCAGAGACCGAAACCCAAGTGAAACGATGTGCTGCAGATGAGCCCAGCTGGGTGTGTGCGAGGTGCTGGGTGACAGAAGATCAAACAGAAT
>NW_027799818.1:0-283 GCF_054177405.1 Leptonychotes weddellii | reverse complement strand
TAATGATGTAATGTATGGGGATTAACATAACAATAAAAAAATTTAAAAAAAAAAAGAAAGAAAGAAACTCCAGCTCTTCCTCATGTCTGTCCTTGGCCTCTGAACCTCCTCCATGTTTTCCACAACCTCCCTTGGTATTATGCCAAGCCTGTTCACAAACCAGATCCATCTGGACAATGACAGTTGTAGCTGAAGAGCTATTTCATGTTGTTAATTTAAGTGTTTATATTTGTTTAGTGTTAATAATTTATAAAGCCCTATCTCTGCCTCAGTAAATCCTTAC
>NW_027799817.1:0-283 GCF_054177405.1 Leptonychotes weddellii | reverse complement strand
TGCCCTCTCTCTTTCCAGAAAACCACCTGTGAAATCCAATGACCCATCATGCTCAAGGAAGGTGAAGGACAGAGCAAGGTTGGTCTGCAGGGGATCCTGGCCTTGCTTGTGGAGGAGAGGATGAGGCCGATGGTAAAGGGGTCAGACAGTTGATTAATAAGACGAACCACCAGGGGGACACGTAAGCAATGGCCCATCACCCATCTAGAGCCGGTGTCCACTATACGGGTTGTATGAGAGAGAACACCTCATATGTGCTACTACGTGGGGTCAGAGCTGGGAG
>NW_027799816.1:0-283 GCF_054177405.1 Leptonychotes weddellii | reverse complement strand
GTCTCAGCCTCTTCCTCTGCTTTCTCTGATACCTTGTGTTGAGGGGCAGGAAGCTGGGGTGGAGGGGAGCACCTTGCCGCAGGTTGGCAAGGGTGGGATTCTAGGCTCCCCACTCTATCTTTGCTGCTTGTGGGTGGGGGTGAGACTACAGTTTGTTTTTATTTCCATCTTCCTGCAAGTGAAAATCTCTAAAATGGAACGCTTAACCTCACTGAATACACAAAGTGAACTCAAAAATCATAAATCCTTAGGCTAAACATACAATTTTTTAAATATACAGCTT
>NW_027799815.1:0-283 GCF_054177405.1 Leptonychotes weddellii | reverse complement strand
GAATAAGTGAGAGGCAGATAAATAAATGTGGTAGCATCATTATTCTGTGTGTAACCGAATAAACAAATCTTTCTAACTTATATAAAATGTAAATGAGTTATCAAAGAAGATTGCCTTACCCTTTAGAGCTTTAGGTCCAAAGTATTGTTTAGGGAGGCTGATCAACTGACATGTCATCAGAGATGCCAGTCATCAGAGACTGCCAATGTGAGATGGAGCAAATACTCTCACATAAATCCAGACCATGTTGTGCAACCCCTTCTTAACCAGAATCTTGTACTAC
>NW_027799814.1:0-283 GCF_054177405.1 Leptonychotes weddellii | reverse complement strand
AGAAACAAAACAAGCACAGGGGAAAAAAAGAGAGGCAAACCAAGAAACAGACTCTTAACTATAGAGAACAAACTGATGGCTACCAGAGGGGAGGTAGACAGGGGGATGGGTTGAATAGGTGATGGGGATTAAAACCTGCACTTATGATGAGCACTGGGTGATGTATAGAAGTGTCGAATTACTAAATTATACACCTGAAACTAATGTTACACTGTATGTTAACTAACTGGAATTTAAATAAAAACTGAAAAAAATAAACATAAGTAAGTAAAAATAACCAGAC
>NW_027799813.1:0-283 GCF_054177405.1 Leptonychotes weddellii | reverse complement strand
TCAATGCAAAAGTATGCTATAAATTAATGATGTATAATTCTTTCAGTTTATCTCTGTAGGACATAATATGCTCATATGAAAAGTAAAGTTCTGATCTTATGACTTTATTTAGAATAAAGTTAATTTGCATAAAATAACCTTTTGAAATTTAATTTAATAGTTCTCAATTTCATTTTTCATTATTTATTTATTTTATTTTTTTATTTTTTAAAGATTTTATTTATTTATTTGAGAGAGAGAGAATGAGAGAGAGAGAACACATGAGAGGGGTAGGGTCAGAGGA
>NW_027799812.1:0-3060 GCF_054177405.1 Leptonychotes weddellii | reverse complement strand
ATGCATAAAGATGTGGTCCATATATATGATAGACTATGACTCAGCCATCAGAAAGGATGAATACCCAACTTTTACATCAACATGGATGGGACTGGAGGAGATTATGCTAATGAAATAAGTCAAGCAGAGAAAGTCAATTATCATATGGTTTCACTTATTTGTGGAACATAAGGAATAGCATGGAGGACATTAGGAGAAGGAAGGGAAAAATTGGGGGGGGGAGTGGAGGGAGAGATGAACCGTGAGAGACTATGGACTCTGAGAAACAAACAGGGTTTTAGAGGGGAGGTGGGGGAGGGATAGGTTAGCCCAGTGATGGGTATTAAGGAGGGCACGTACTGTATGGAGCACTGGGTGTTATATGAAAACAATGGATCGTGGATCACCACATCAAAAACCAATGATGCATTGTATGGTGACTAACATAACATAATAAAATTAAAAACAAACAAACAAACAAAGAGTCTGTTTCTTGGTTTGTCTCTCTTCTTTTCTCCCTATGATCATTTGTTTTGTTTCTTAAATTCCACATACAAGTGAAAACATGGTGTTTGTCGTTCTCCAAATGACTTATTTCACTTAGCATACTCTCTAGCTCCATCCACGTCATTGCAAATGACAAGATATAATCTTTTTGTGGCTGAGTACTATTCCACTGCATATATGTACCACATCTCCTTTATCCATTTAGCAGTCAATGCACACATGTTTTTTTTTCCCCATAATTGGGCTATGGTTGATAATGCTGCTATAAACATTAGTGTGCATGCACCCTTTGAATTAGTATTTTTGTATTCTTTGTGTAAATACCTAATAGTGAAATTGCTGGATCACAGGATAGTTCTATTTTTAACTTTTTGTAGAACTTCCAGACTGTTTTCCAGAGTGGCTGCACCAGTTTGCACTGCCACTAACAGTGAAAGAGGTCTCCCCATCCTCAACATCCTTGACAACACCTGTTGTTTCTTCTGTTGCTGATTTTAGTCATTCTGACAGGAAAATGCTAGAACATAAAATTCAGTAATTTGCAGGATACAAAATCAATTTACAGATATATGTTGTATTTCTATACACCAATAATGAAATAGCAGAAAGAGAAATGAAGAAATCAATCCCATTTACAATTACACCAAAAACCATAAGATACCTAGGAATAAACTTAACCAAAGAGGTGAAAGATCTGTATTCTGAAAAGTATAAAACACCAATAAAAGAAACTGAAAGTGAAACAAAGCAATGGAAAGTCACTCCATGCTCATGGATTGAAAGAACAAATATTGTTAAATTGTCTATAGTACTCAAAGGATTCAACACATTTAATCCAAACCCTATCAAACTACCACCAGTATTTTTCATAGTGGTAGAGCAAACAATCATAAAATATGTAAGGAATCAAAAAAAAACCCAAAAACCCAAATAGTCAAAGCAACCCTGAAAAAGAAAAGCAAAGATGGAAGCATCACAATTCCAGACTTCAAGTTACATTACAAAGCTGTATTGATCAAAGCAGTATGGTACTAGTCCAAAAATAGATACATAGATCAATGGTACAGACTAGAAAACCCAGTAATGAACCCACAGCTATATGGTCAATCTTTGACAAAGCAGGAAAGAATATCCAAGGTGAAAAATATAGTCTTTTCAAAAAATGGTGTAGGGAAAACTGGACAGCAACATGCAAAAGAATGAAACTGGATCACTTTCTTACACTATACACAAAAATAAATTCAAAATGGATTAAAGACCTAAATGTGAGAAAAGAAACCATTAAATCCTAGAGGAGAACACAGGCAGTAACCTCTTTGACACTCAGTTGTAGTGACTGTCTCCGAGGCAAGTGATAAGAAAGCAAAAATAAAGTATTTGGACTACATCAAAATAAACACTTCTGCACAGCAAAGGAAACAATCACCAAACTAAAAGGCAACCTGTGGAATGGGAGAATATATTTGCAAATGACATATCTGATTAAATGTTTGTATCCAAAAAATATAAAGAACTTATAAAACTCAAGACTGAAAAAATGAATAATCCAGTTAAAAAATGGGGAGAAGACCTGAATAGACATTTTCCCAAAGAAGACACACAGATGGCAACAGGCCCATGAAAAGCAGTTCAATATCACTTATCATCCAGGAAATACAAATCAAAACTACAGTCATCACCAAACACACATGAGAATAGCTAAAATCAACAACACAAGGTTATTTCAATTTTTATCTTTTTGAGGATCTTCCATACTCTTTTCCATAATGGCTGCACCAGTTTGCATTCCCAAGAACAGTGCACGAGGGTTCCTTTTTCTCCACATTCTCACCAACAGTTGTTGATTCTTGTGTTTTTGATTTTGCCATTTTGACATGTGTGAGGTGATATCTCATTGTAGTTTTGATTTGTATTTCCTTGACAATGAACGATGTTGAACATTTTTTCATGTGGTTTTGGTCATCTGGATGTCTTTGGGAAAATGTCTGTTCATCTCTTCTGCCCAATTTTTAATTGGATTATTTTTTGGTGTTGAATTCTATAAGTTTTTAATATATTTTGGATGGTAGCCTTTTATCAGCTATGTCATTTGCAAATATCTTATCCCATTCTGCAGTTTGTCTTTTAGTTATGTTGACTGTTTCCTTTCTTGTGCAGAAGCTTTTTATTTTCATATATTCTTAATATTTTATTTTTGCTTTTCTTTCATCTACCAAAAGAGACATATCAAAAAATGTCTCTATGCTGTTGAATCTCAGATCTGTACCTCTGAAACAAATAATGCAATATATGTTAAGAAAAAAAAAAAGAAGAAGAAGAAGAAGGTAGCGGGAGGGGAAGAATGAAGTGGGGGAAATCGGAGGGGTAGATGAACCATGAGAGACGATGGACTCTGAAAAACAAACTGAGGGTTCTAGAGGGGAGGGGGGTGGGAGGATGGGTTAGCCTGGTGGTGGATATTGAGGAGGGCACATTCTGCATGGAGCACTGGGTGTTATGCACAAACAATGAATCATGGAACACTTCATCTAAAACTAATGATGTAATGTATGGGGATTAACATAAGAATAAAAA
>NW_027799811.1:0-283 GCF_054177405.1 Leptonychotes weddellii | reverse complement strand
CAGGTATCCCAGCCTAAGATTCCAACCCTTTTTCCTACCTCAGGTCTTCCTGACATTCCTCCCCACATCCTTTTCTGCCTGCCGCTCTCAGGAGCACAACACCAGTATCAGCTTACTGAGTATCTCCCCAGGATTCCCCAAGAGGAGTTCTGTACTTGTCTCGATTGTAGTATTTTCACACCCCTCACGACTCCCCCCCTCCCCCCGAGACTGCACTGCGGGGCAAAGTGCTGAAAGAGAGCTGTGTGCAGCGAGCCCCAGGAGCTGGGGCCAAGGACAGTCA
>NW_027799810.1:0-283 GCF_054177405.1 Leptonychotes weddellii | reverse complement strand
TTATTACATCTTAATTGAGTAATTACCATGTGCTGCCATATTCTGAGCACTTTATAAATCTTATATCCTACTTACTTTTTAAATTTTTTTTTTTTTAAAGATTTTATTTATTTATTTGAGAGAGAGAGAATGAGAGACAGAGAGCACGAGAGGGAAGAGGGCAGAGGGAGAAGCAGACCCCCTGCTGAGCAGGGAGCCCAATGCGGGACTCGATCCCGGGACTCCAGGATAATGACCTGAGCCGAAGGCAGTCGCTTAACCAACTGAGCCACCCAGGCGCCCT
>NW_027799809.1:0-283 GCF_054177405.1 Leptonychotes weddellii | reverse complement strand
GGGCGGTGCTCACTTTGTGACCCCGGAAGTGAATCCAGTGCTGGCGATGCGACCTGCCCCTAGAGAAAAGGAGGGGATTGTCTCTCATCTTTCCTGATAACTCCTCTTCGAGTGCATCAAGGCCAAGCTCCCTCTGCTAGAGCCCCTTATTTTTTTTAATTTTTTTTTATTTTTTATTTTTTATTTTTTTTTTATTTTTTAAAAAAAATTTTTTTTTATTCTTATGTTAATCCCCATACATTACATCATTAGTTCTAGATGAAGTGTTCCATGATTCATTGTT
>NW_027799808.1:0-283 GCF_054177405.1 Leptonychotes weddellii | reverse complement strand
TTTTGGATTTGACACCAAAAACAAAGGCAAGAAAAGCAAAAATAAACAAGTGAGATTACATCAAACTAAGAAGCTTCTGCATAGCAAAGGAAACCATCAACGAAATGAAAAGCTAACCTACTGAGTTCCGTTCCTTGCTGCTGTGGTCTCTGGGCCGCCGGGGTCGGTGAAGGATCTCAAGATGGCTGCGCGAAAACTTGCTCTAAAATCCATTGACTGGGTAGCTTTTGGGGAGATCATACCCCGAAACCAGAAGGCCATTGCTAACTCCCTGAAATCCTGG
>NW_027799807.1:0-283 GCF_054177405.1 Leptonychotes weddellii | reverse complement strand
TGTTCCATTCTAGGGGCGCCTGGGTGGCTCAGTTGGTTAAGCGACTGCCTTCGGCTCAGGTCATGATCCTGGGGTCCCGGGATTGAGTCCCGCATCGGGCTCCCTGCTCAGCAGGGAGTCTGCTTCTCCCTCTGACCCTCCTCCCTCTCATGCTCTCTGTCTCTCATTCTCTCTCTCGCAAATAAATAAATAAAATCTTAAAAAAAAAAAAAAAAGAGGCAAAAAAAAAAAAAAGAATGTTCCATTCTAGGGAATGAACCAGTTGGGTCTCTGTACGAGAGGA
>NW_027799806.1:0-283 GCF_054177405.1 Leptonychotes weddellii | reverse complement strand
CCTATTCTAGTCTTTGCCTGTTTTTCTGTTGGGCGTTCTTTTTCTTACTGATGTGTAAGTATCATGTACACACACATGCATCTGTATTAGGATTATCAAGCCTTTCTTTGTTAGGTATATTACACTTAACTTCTCCCAGCCTGTGGCTTATATTTTAATTTTATTTATGGGGTCTTCATTTGGTACAGCAGATTTTTTTAAGTTATGGTAAAGCCTATATATAATATATATAAAACAGAATCTGCCATTTCAGTCATTTTTAAATGTACAGCTCAGGGGCATT
>NW_027799805.1:0-283 GCF_054177405.1 Leptonychotes weddellii | reverse complement strand
AATTAACATCCCAGTGTCAGAAAAGTATTCTACATTTCATTTTTATAAAGTTTTATATTTTTAGGGGCGCCTGGGTGGCTCAGTCATTAAGCATCTGCCTTTGGCTCAGGTCATGATCCCAGGGTCCCGGGATCGAGCCCCGCATTGGGCTCCCTGCTCAGCAGGGAAGCCTGCTTCTCCCTCTCCCTCTCCCACTCCCCCTGCTTGTGTTCCCTCTCTCGCTGTGTCTCTCTGTCAAGTAAATGAATAAAATCTTTAAAAAAGAAAAAGGTTTTATATTTTT
>NW_027799804.1:0-283 GCF_054177405.1 Leptonychotes weddellii | reverse complement strand
CCCAGGACTCTGGGATCATGACCTGAGCCGAAGGCAGACGCCCAACGACTGAGCCATCCAGGCGCCCCATAAGTAATGTATTTTTATTTTTATTTTTTTATTTTTTAAAGATTTTATTTATTTATTTGAGACAGAGAGAATGAGAGACAGAGAGAGCATGAGAGGGAGGAGGGTCAGAGGGAGAAGCAGACTCCCTGCCAAGCAGGGAGCCGGATGCGGGACTCGATCCCGGGACTCCAGGATCATGACCTGAGCTGAAGGCAGTCGCTTAACCAACTGAGCC
>NW_027799803.1:0-283 GCF_054177405.1 Leptonychotes weddellii | reverse complement strand
GCCGGGCGTTCTTGCACCCAGCGGTCCCGGCGTTGGCCTCCGAGGGTTCTGTGCTGTCGTCCTGGGGGTCGCTCCTGAGGGCCCGGCCCGGAGCCCGCCGCTCCAGCCTCCCGGGCTGTCGTCAGCCCCCCATCCCCGTAGTAACCCCCTTCCTGGTTAAAACCCCTGCCGTGGCTTCTATTTAGGCTCTGATCCCTGCCCCCACACAACCATGCATTGCTCTCAGACTCAGGAAAATCGTTTTTAAAATACTAAGAGCTTTCTAAGGTCTGCGTGAGCGTAA
>NW_027799802.1:0-283 GCF_054177405.1 Leptonychotes weddellii | reverse complement strand
AGGCCAGTCAGAAAGTCAGTGACATTTGGGGCATTACCCACTACATGACCTGGTATCCACAGAAATCAGGACAGCGTCCTAAAGTCCTGATTTATAAAGCATCCAGTCGAGAGTCTGGGGTCCCAGCCAGGTTCAGTGGTGGTGGGTCTGGGACTGATTTCAGCCTCACAGTTGATCTCGTGGAGGCCGGCGACGCTGCTAACTATTACTGCCTGCAGGGTAAGGAGGCTCCTCCCACAGTGCTCTGGGTCTAAACAAAAACCTCCCCAGGCGACTGCTCAGT
>NW_027799801.1:0-3061 GCF_054177405.1 Leptonychotes weddellii | reverse complement strand
TGATCATACGATTTCCATCCTTTCTCTTATTGATGTGATGTATCACATTGATTTGCAAATACTGAACCACTCTTGCAACCATGAAAGAAATCCCACTTGATCGTGGTGAATGATTATTTTTAATGTATTGTTGATTTCAGTTTGTTAGGATTTTATTATGAATGAACATTTAATATTTGTATAATTTAGCTATACTGGGAAAAGCTCACTTTTGAGAAACTTTGACAGTATTAAAAAGGGCTCTCATAAAAATATAAATAGGATTAAATGCATTTCAGTGATAAGGGGGTATGTATCCTTAATACACCAGAACAAATCAGTTCAGTTGGTAGATTCTCTTAAGTAAATCAGTTTTATGTTATTAAGGTACATACTCCCCCATATATAATGATGTTTTCCTGAGGGGGGGAAGTATTTTTCCATTATGGATACAGTCCTGTCTTCCCACCCCACCCCCCAAATGGAGGAAGTGCTATTAGTATCAAGCCATTTTTTTTTTAATTTTTTTTTTTTAAGATTTTTTATTTATTTGCAAGAGAGAGAATGAGAGACAGAGAGCATGAGAGAGGGGAGGGTCAGAGGGAGAAGCAGACTCCCCGCCGAGCAGGGAGCCCGATGCGGGACTCGATCCCGGGACTCCAGGATCATGACCTGAGCTGAAGGCAGTCGCTTAACCAACTGAACCACCCAGGCGCCCCAGTATCAAGCCATTTTGACTCATGTTAGGTACCAGTTCTAAAAGAAGTATCTCATGTTTATTTTTAAAGAGATGAGTTGTGCCCTTAAAAAGAAAACAAATCCTATGAGGAAATATTTTAAGTTTTACTCTACTAATACCTGCTTCCCAAAGCAATAGCTTCCTGAAAAGCACACCTTAGTGGAGGAGGGGAGACATCTGGTGGATGCCAGTTAGAAAGAGGGAATAAGAGTCCCTGGATACCAGGCCTTAGTGAGGTGTTTTGTTGTGTTGTGTTTTGGTTTTTTTCCATGCGTCTTCGTAGACAGTAACAAGTAAAATGACAGAGGGAAAGGATATTAAAGATATTAATGTTGACTGATTTGCCTTCATTAACAACAGTTAAAATTATTTTAAATGTGATTGAATTTAAAACGTTTATATATATGTATAAATATATACATATATATGTGTATATATATGTGTGTGTGTGTATATATACATATATACACATACATTTTTTTCTTTAGCTAGTTCTTCTAAAATTTTTAATATCATTTTTAGCCATGATGCAGGTATTAATACATTTTTTTTTAAGCAAAAACTATTATGAGCTACTCAAGGATATGAAGGAAAGTTTCCTCAATCTATTTTTTGTATTGTTGTTGGCATTTTCTATCAATGCAGTTTAAAGTGGACGCAGAGAAAAAGCAATTCCATCTCTAGGACAGTATGTCACTCATACACTGGCAAAAGTACACACAGATAAGTGAAAAACCATGTTTACTAAGCATTATTTGCAAAAAATAAAAACCTAGAGACAACTTAGATTTCCAGTGCTAGGAGGGTAAATAAACTAGATGATGTCAGTGTCATGAAACCCAATGTCACAAAGAATGAGATAGGTCTATATTACAATTAAGCTGTTTTCTGAATGTATTATAGTAGTAAATCATTTAAATAAAAAGGATATGTTATGTGAATAATTGCTTAGGATTTCACAGAATATATTTTACCTGAATGACCAATGATCATGTGTTAAAATCCACATTTAGCTAATGCTGAGGCCAAAGGCAAATATCAGCCTTAACAGAATGAACTTCTGGGATAAAAGCAAAAATCGGATTTTTATCAAATACAATAATTTGAATTTTTACTATTAAAATTTTAGTAAGTCTTGGCCTTGCCCAGTGGATTCCATTTTTCTGCAACACTGTATTTCATGCCTTTCAGATCTCATTCTCTGTAATGGATAACACCACTTATTAAAATATATTCAGATAAATAGCCAAAGTTCTAACGTTTACTTTGTACTGATATATTTATTTGAAATATAATGATAAATTCACTCCAATAACATTGGATTTTAAAATGCTACACTGCTACATTTAACATTTAACATCATTAAATCCTATTTCACCTGGCAAACTATGTTCGTTTCAAATTTCAACAGCTCTTTGAGGTCTTCCCTTATTCCTCTTGTGTTCTTACATGGCACTCATAGATATCTTTATTATAGCATGGCTCCTAGCACATTGCTGTTAGTTATTTACATATATATTTTCCTGCAGGTCTCTATGGGGTCTATTCATGTTTGTAAACCCAGACCTCTAACAGGCGCTTGTTGGATGCATGAAAAAAGAAAACATTTTCCTTTCCCTGATTCAAAGTCTTCAAGAAGCAATGAGATTATATTTCCCAGCATTCTTTGCAGCTGGGGTAGACACGTGACTGTGTCTTCGCAGGCGGAAATGATGCGTACCACTGACAGGCTGAGCCCCTGAAAACCTCCATGTGCACTCCCTAGTGCTCTTTTCCTTCTGGCTGATTGGCCTGTCCACCCCCACTGTGAGCTTGGAAGCTCTGGGACAGCAGAGCTGCTGTCAGCCGCTCAGGCCCTCTGCACCCACCTCTATCGACTTAGAACCATCTCCTACTGCTTCATGACTGAGAAACAGACGTGTGTTAAGCCAAAATAGGTTTGTATCTATTTTGTACTGTGGCCTAGCCAACCCTCATATGCTGGTCAAAGAGGAATTTGACCAAGTCTAAATGATTTAGTCCTCTTTCCTCATTCAGGCCAAGTTAGAGATGAATGTCTAGGAATCCGTCCATTCATGTATTTAGCCAGAATCCATTGCCTACTCACCAGCTGCCACATTCTCTGTTGTACGCCGGAGATACAACAGTAAACAAAGACGGCACGGGTCCCGCCTTCCATAGGCCATACAGAATAGTGGGGAAAAAAGGCGATCGACAAATAAGCAAAACACAAAATGTATTTTTAAAGTTGTGATAAGTGCTATGAAGGAAACAAACAGCATTTGAGGATAGAAAATAAAAGGCATGCCCGAGGAGGATTTTATTTTTAAAGATTTTGTTTCT